>NC_081768.1:21305976-21605976 GCF_963082965.1 Carassius carassius
GATGAGGTCAGAAATAAGTGTACTTGTTGCGTTAAAGGAGTAGTTCACACAAAATGAAAAATCTGTTGTTTTATATGGAATTCCGTGCAAAAAAATTGGACTTGGCAACCCTGCATCCAACACGAGTGGCATCCAAAGTGATTTAAATACTCTGCATATTATTAGCAGCTCCCTGATGCACAAAAATTATATTTAATATTACATTAAAAGTTCGTGTGAGCAGTTTAAAAAAAAATTGTACAGGAGTAGTGTACATTTTGGCAGTGACTAAGCTTATGGTTGTATAATGTAGTGTGGGCATGTTGTTTATACAAGCCCTATAGCTTCTGTACAAAGAAAGTAAAAGTGACTGCAGGACACAAAAACAACTGCTAACAAATCCAACTAAATGGGCACTTCTTTTCAGTATTTACAGAGCAAACTGATTCTTATTGTAGCAATGAATGTCTTTTCAACAAATAATGATAATTACTTGTCACTGGGTTTGAAATGTGACAAATCAGACAATGTTACTTTTATTGGATTTAATTATCAAGATGAAAAATGGGTTTATTCATTATTTGTTTCTTTATTTTACATGTTGCAAAATGGATGTGTCATTATCTTATACTCTGCATGTTGGTTGTTTGCCGGGATTGCAGCTCAACTAGTTGGTAACAAAATTAATGCATGCATTTAAAGAGCATGAGGGGCAACTTTGGTGTATTTAGTGAGGTTTTATGGTAAATGTGTGATAAAAGCAGATGGTATTAACATCAGTTTTGGGAGGTCAGTCGCGATGTAGGTCTATTTGGCCTGTTGATGTAGGTGACGTTTTTTTTTTTCTTAAGTAGAACAATAAAGAATTCTCTAGCTGAAGCTGTAAACATATAATGTAAGTTAATGGCTACCGTCACTTTGAGAGTCAAAAAAAATAAAATAAAAAGAAATCATTTCAGGAAAGGCAAAATTAATACCACTGGCTCGTGACGATGTTTTGAGGTCCTGTCAGAAACTGTAATCCGTAGCATAGTTCTTTCAGACAGTTCATTTCAGTAAACTGGTTCAAAAAACAGATTGAAAACTTCTCCAGGCCCAAAAAATACCCTTAGACTCCAGAGGGTTAACTAACATTTTATAAATCACTAAGGACAATGGTTTCAGCTAAAAATGTTAAGACATCTCTCTGGAAGCAGCAGCAGCATAGAGTATATCAACTGTGTTACATACTGTATGGAAGAAGAGCATCTTTACCTTTCTTGCTATTGGTCCTCTGTGTGTTTCGAGTGATTTCTCTGTCTGGCAGTGATCAGCAGGCTTGTCTAAGTGTGTGTGTGTGTGTGAGAGAGAGAGCGAGAGAGAGGTGGGAGGGGGGCATGTGTCACTTTGTCTCTTAAGTTTCTGATTGTCTAAATAACACAGTATCCCATCATACAGCTGTCTTGCAATTTGACAGTACAATAACCCATAATTCCTTCTGTCACTCAATATTTCAAGGGCAGTATTTCATGGCTTGAACTGAGCGTGAATGCATTTACATTTTGGAGGATGTGAGAGAGGAAGGGGCTGAGAGGGGAAATAGATTTCTTGTCTTGTGTCACTTCAGATTTTACCCTTCTCCCCCTTTCTCTGCAGAATCCATTTTAGGAGGAATCGTAAAAGCGGCTTGGGAAAGATCTGCGCCTTTTCTATTTAATCAAAGCTTTAAAGCAGATAAGCATAGTCGAATATTGAGCAAGCGCAGCGAAGGACAGCTTTCACCATGTATACACTGTATACACATTTACTTATTTCTGCTTATGCAATTCTTATGAAATGACATGCTCAAATGGTTTACTAAATACTACTGCAAATAAATTAATTCAAATTTATTTCCCTCAATCTGAACTCTAAACATGAACGTTAACTGCAGTCACAAAATTTATTTAACCATGGTTTCACAGGCAAGGCTCAGGCTAGTCCCAGACTAAAATTTGAGCTGTCTCAACTGAAAATATCTTTCTCTGACATATCTTAAAATGTGTCGTTATTATGTGTCAAAATGTAATAAAATTTAAGACATGTATAATGTTACAAAATATTTTTACTTAAAATAAATGCAGTTTTTTTATTATTATTCATCAAAGTCCTAAAAATAAAAAAATAAATCAGCATTTTAAAATGATTTCTGAAGGATCCTGTGACACTGAAGACTGGATTAAGTATTTTAAATGTGGTGTGTGTAGAGATATACTTGCCCTACTTTTGTTTTATTTTTGTCCTTTCACTCAATCATGTCAAATATTCATTATGCAATAACATCTTGATAACCACATTTCATGTCATCTGGAACATTTTCTTGATACATTTCTTTATGATAATCCACGTAAACAACTAATATATTTCTGTATTGTACATTTAATGTGTTTATTGTGACCTCGTGAGTTTAAAGCACCCCTAATGAAGCCCTTCACCTCAGCACTGCATAAAATTGAACTTCAAAGCTGCGCATTTCCAAAAAACAGACAGCGCTGACATGGAAATTGACCTGTAGGCTCGTGTCTCCTCCACAAAACTCTCAGATGAACTGCATGTCAACGAGATGAAAATGATTCCCATCTCCTCCCTTGACTGGATTTCCATTTGCAAAGAAGATAGGGCTCTATTATAGACCTATTTGAGCTGTGCTGATAGCTGCAGCGATTTAAAGAGCTTTATTGTTTGAAAAAGGAGCCAGTCAGATTAGAGAGGTGTGTAGAGCTCTTAGCAAGGTCAAATATTTTATGACTGCTGTGCTTCCATCTTATTTAATATCAAAGAGGGATTTTTTTTCTCTCCTAAATGACACCTTCCGCTATGATCTAACGTCTGATTTACAGAATACAGCTGGATCTGACACTGCTGTCAATGTCTGTGAACATGAATCACCCAGATCCCTATTTTGTGCTTTTTGAAATAACTGCTAATGTGCAGTGTAAATACATGAAGTACACAATGAAATTCAGTGACCATGTATATGCTAAAATAGAAAATCATTTGAAATCTAAGTTTATAGCTGTGTTCAATTACAAGGCATGTTTAGTATGAAATAGTGAGCTTGTCAGATTGCTTTCACTGGTTTTGGCATCTGTAGTGTAGGTTGGTGTTATTGTTCACTCCATTGTATTAAACAGTCCCTCGGGCAATGTTCCTAAATGTCCCTTTACACCCTTGTGTGTGTGTTGTTACTATAGAGACTGTGTCTGAGGCTGGTCAATAAAACACAGATCAGATTGTGCAAGTTTAGCACTAGAGCATGCACTAGGAGCATTGTGTTGTGCAGCACGTTTGAGTGCTTTACTATTTTTAGGTTGAAGGTATAACTGTAAATGCATGCATTTTAGCATCTATTATAACTGTAGTTATTATTATGTAGAAAAATATACAACCGGTTATAAGGTATCATATTTTAAGGTATACAATACTGGTAGCCAAACAATGACATTTCTTCTAATAATAGTAATAATAATAGTAATAAAGTGTATATATAGTGTAGACTACTAGTCAACTTATATTTAAATAATATATTAAGGTTTTTTAAAAAAGCCTCTTATGCTCACCAAGGCTGCAGTTGTTGGGTTAAAAACAGTAAAAACAGTATATTATTACCATTTAAAATAACTGTTTTCTATTTTAATATATATTTCAAAATGTAGTTTATTCCTGTTGTGGCAAAGCTGGATTTTCAGCAGCCATTACTCAGTCTTCAGTGTCACATGATCATGTACGATAAATATTATTCTATGACGATTTGGGCTCAATTATCAGTTATTATTGGTGCTCATTTATTAATAATGGTGGTTCTTTAATGTTTTACAATAGAAAACGGTTGTTTCAAATTATAATACAGTTTCACAATATTATTGTTTTTACAGTATTTTTAAATGTAGCATTGGTGAATTCATTCATTCTTGGAAATATTGGAAATATAAATATTCTGGCTACTAACTAATTATTATATTATATTATATTTTTCGTGCTGTCATACGATTAATCGCGATTAATCACATCCAAAATAAGTTTTAGTTTACATAATGTGTTTGTACGGTGTATTTTTATTGTGTATATATAAATGTATATATTTAAAAAAATATGTAATGTTTATATATTAAATATATTTAGATATAATAAATTATATGAATATAAATATATACAAGTAAATACATGTAAATATTTTCAAAATATATACTGTATGTGCTTTTATATATACATAATAAATATACACAGTACACAAACATGTTAACAAAAATGTTTATTTTGGATGCGATTAATCACGATTAATCATTTGACAGTACAAATTATATTCACATTTTATTTTATTTAAATGTTCATATCCCCTGATGCATTTGATAACATTTTTTTTCAATCCTGTATTATTAGTATGCAAGTCAAAAATTATGATTTTTAAGTCCATACTGTGCTTAAAGAAATATTACTTGTATAAACAATTATGCAGGTTCTCTATTGCAATAGTGTAATTGATTTTAAAAGGTTGCGAGATAACTTTCTGTTAGCTTAAAGCTTCCTGTTTGTCTATGCATTTACCCTGCTCTCGTCCCCACAAAAATATCCAATGGGACGACACAAAGCTTGGTGTGTTGAACAAATATAAGCACTGTGTTTATTTAACTACTGGTTGAGCACAAAGTGTCTGAGGGGAGAAGAGGTCTTTTTTTGGAGGGCATGCGGAGACTGGAGTGGCCATTCACGGGACCCAATCGCACTTGAGTCCACTGGTAAGCCCGTTGGACATCAGGCTTTGTTCCCCTTATAGTCTACTTATCAGAGGGCTGATTCGCTTGTCCCCTCGCATGTTCCTGTCCTATCTCAGCGCCGCCAATTTTCCACAGGCTAAGTGCTCAAATTGAGCCATTTTGTTTCACTTTAAACTAAAGCGGGGACCTATTATGCGTGATTTTTCATTCATAGCTCCCACTGCTGGCACTCTCTCTCTCGTTCTGTCTGCACTCGGAGGAAAGGCCTTGTGAGGCCGTACTGTTCTCCATCCAGGCATGTCAGCTTCAATCTGCCACCCCTGGGTGTGAGGGGCCAGCCGAGGTGTGGGGGCTCACAGGTCAACCCTGTCGGTAATTGATGTTGCTTATTCATCTGTTTTTCCTTGTCTTTTTTTCATGCCGCAGTGGCCTTTTGTTTGTCTAAATTGTTTGAAAATTTACTGTAGGTCCTTCGGCCCCTGAGAAGCATCACCCCTGTGGCACTGCCTCAACGCCCCTGCTGAGCAGGAGGCTACACACACATACCCTGACAGATAAAGGTGCTTTCCCTCAGTCAAAAAACAGAGAGTATCTTTCATTGTGACCAGTGAAGGCCATCTCCCAGGCTAATTTGTCATGGCTTTATACGTAGCATGCACATAACAAACCCAGTCATTACTCATAAGGTACATGCAGAAGCGGCTGAGATATTGAAAAGCAGTGATTTCGTAAAAATGGGTTGCTAATGGGGTTGTGCATGTATAATTGTGCATACTCAGGACAGAAAAAAGGCTTATCAATGTCCAAAATCCAGGAGAAAATGCTTCCCATTTATTTTGTTGCTGGTGTCAAAGGCTGTGTGTCCAGTCGAAGAGCATTTAAAAGTAATATTGAAGAGTTTTCACATCCAGTAGGAAATTTATTTACTATACATTGTAATTGTTTGATTTACAATGTCCAATGTAAAGTCAGAGTCCTTATACCGTATTGTTTTTCTTAATTTTTTTATATTTATATTTGAATCATTTTATGTTTTATGAATTATATTATATTATATTATATTATATTATATTATATTATATTATATTATATTATATTATATTATATTATATTATATTATTAAAAACATGGGAGACACAGGGGTTTGTGAAAACTTTTGTGATGCATTTTATTTTTTATAATGCTTTATTTTATTTCATTTTAAAACCATATTTATTATTGTAGTTCTGTTTGATGCTATTTTATTTTGAAAGCATTGGAGACAGGAGTTTGGGAAAACATTAATTATTTTTGATGTTTTGTTTTGTGATGCATTTTATTGTTTAATTTATTTTTATTTTTATGATGTTTATTTGATTATTATTTTTTAAAAGTATTTATATTAATTTTTTGTTTTATTTTAAAGACGTATCCTCTGGTGCATTTGATAAGTTTTAATTCAGTTATTGTATAATAAACAGTTTTGTTTAGTGTTTGGTTCAGTTTAAAATCTAAATCCTGGAGCACAACCATTGGTTTGTCAAAGCAGATTTGTCCATGAGCTGTTTTTGTGACCCTCTAAACCTTCACATGGCCAGTGTTTACATTACATTCTTCAAGCTCAGCTGTCTGCGATCATAAGCAGTAATGCTTTTGAACTACAAAAGACATCAAAGCATTTTACCTTATTCCTCTGCTCATTACCGAATGCTCATTTTTTTATGCTCGCTTTACAGCTACATGACTGTCACCTGAAAATGGAAGTAAACAGGCAACTGCATGATAAAGAAAAGTGCCTAATTACTGAGCTTCATTTGATCTTTGCCTCTGACATGTTCGGCAGGCTGCATGGGTGGTGTGTCCCAGGGGCCCTTTGAAGAGGGCGATTTTGTTACGAGTTTTGGATCATTACACAATAAAGAACACTTCATAAGTCATGAAGCGAGTTGGAGAAATGACGGTTAATGATGTTGACAGCAGTTCAACTCTATAGAATTATGCCGAGATTTGACTGGACTTGCCTCCTTTAATGATTCCTGCTTTTCTAAGGTAATGAAGCAATGGCAGAGAGAACGAGAATAATCTTACATCAAACTGAACTTCAGTAAAAATTGCACAAATCATCCATCACATGCCTCTTTTAAAATGTCATGGCTGTGTATTAGAGAGGGCATCTGCAAACAAGTGAAAAGGAAAGAAAGGCCTTCCCATTTCCTGCTAGATCTGAGTGATGTAGCAGTAGATCGATGTCTAGAATGGCTAGACGTAAAAAGTGCTATAATAATAGGTATACAGTATAAAGTGTTTTGTGTGCAAAGAAGCACTTTATTAAAAGACATGATGGTTGTCATGCAATTTGATGCACAAAGGGTATCCAAGTACTTTTAATGGTCATTGACCCAGTTTTCAGAATATTTTCAGTAATCATTATTGTTCCTTTTGACGTTTTGTTTTTAAAGTTACAGTGTCAAAACAGCATTTAACATTAAGACACTAAACATATCATTGTTTAAGTATTGTTAATGTGTACCAAAAATTAAGCAGAAAAAGCAATTACATCACTTTTTTTGTTCTTTACGATACACTGAAAGGAAATTGTGGCCTCAACTGTCATCCATGTATGGCAAAAAAAGCATCTCGGACATCAGCTAAATAACATCTTTTGTTTCCTGTGAGAAAAGAAAGTATCATGGGTTTGGAATGACTTGAGAGTAAATAATGACAAAAGTTTTGGATGAACTATTTCTTGAAGTTTATTTATCAGTTGTATGGATTATGTAATGTTCATATTTAGTTCAAAAGAATTTTTTACACCCCACAAAGTGGTGATGATTGCTGTTCACCTTTTTTCATCCTTACATGCAAAGGTTATTCTGAGTCCCAATAACATTTTTTACGTGAGATATTTGTGACAGGGCGTTGTTGAAGTCAAACTGTATGTTTGACAGGGGAAAAACAGGCTTTATCAGGAATTTAATTGGTTTGACTATGCGTCTAATTATCACATAGAGTTGGTACCGATGCAGAAGTAATGTAATTATCATTTTGTAGCATTGTATAATGATATTGCCTTTTGCTCATCAGGAAGAGACATCTTCATACCTGACACTTTACTGAGCTACATAATGATATGGCGGAGCGACAGCTAATTACAACATAATAAGTCAGGGTGGATATGCCTCATATATTTAAGTGGTTTCAAAGCACTGCCAATGTAGAGCGACTTGCAATTAAATCAAACCACTCTTCATTTAATTACAACCAGATTTATTTGCATGTAATCTTACTTAACATGAATGAAAAGACTACATGTAACAGGAATATCTGCATCTGGTTGTTTGTATGTGGAAATGCTAGAGATCAAACTTGGCCGAGGTACAATTCCTAACTTAAAAGCCGTTAACCTATTTTCAATGTATACATTAATTGTAGACAGGCAGCATTTACATGTGACAGTTCCATAAACAAACCCTTTTATAGCTTCAAAGTGTTTAAAACATACATGAAGCTGTCTAACATCATTCCTGCGTTCTGTTTGGGAATTAGAGATTGGCGAATTAACTCAAAACCCGCAAGTTATATGCGGCACAGCTGTATTTTTGTTTATTTTAGTATTAAAGATTGCTATGCTTCTATATTTTGCAAAATGTCTGCAAATGCTCAGTTAGTAGATACCACTCTGGCAAGTTGCCTGCATTTAGTTTATAATTTGTTGTTTGCATAGACGCTGTGATAAAACTCTGCATGATGAGGAGGAAATGTGCATGACATGCAGATCCGTAGATGGGGAAGTTGATGGCAATTTGGACGGGAGAAGAGCGGCGCTCACTGACTGCTTGAAACCTTTTAATTAGCATTAATTACCCAGCAGAAAATGTTGGGGCTTGAAAGGATTTGTGTCAGCAAGTGAGAGATCAAAGATTGCGGCGCTCGCATTTTAATTTGCCAAGTAAAAACTAATAAGGGCCTTGTAATGGGGCCCCAGAGAGTGACAGCGCAGGTGGGGGACCGTAATCCTCCCAATTAGATCATCAGATGATTTAATTTCCTTCTAATATAATAAATTACAATTTCTTTTCTCAGTGGCCATCCTTTGGATAAAGACTGATTTTCCAGGCATCTTTTTCTTTCTCTCTCTCGAAGCCCCTCATTTACGGCTTTGAGTAAGTGAAATGAAAGCTTTTTTGGAGGAATGTGTGGTTGGCCATGAGGCACGGAATCATGGCTGTCTCATGTGGTTGTGAGTGGGGATGGGAGTGATGCAGACCACGAGCAGGCCCCAGACAGGGTCATCCATCAAGTGTCATTGATCATTTGCCATGAAGTGACAGCAAGGTAGTGATTATTTGCTATTAGATAGATGCTCAAGCATACAGGGCTGCAGCTTGACAGTATGAACGCCTCAACCCCATAGATTGTGGAGGAACTGTGCTCTTTGTGCCTTCTAGTCAAATGCTTGCCCTTTAGGACAAGTGTCCATGTTTATTTACAGTATGCAAATAAAAATTTGAAGTCTAGTTACGAATGCACAGTGTATGTTTGTTAACCGTTTTAAGATTTTATATACACTGCATATAACTACGCATATCAAATATGGTAAAACCCCCCACTGTTTACTTATATCAGTGCGTATCCAAAGTAATTTTTGATTGCAAATAATTATGAATAGTATCTTTTTTAGTTTAATCATGCTTCTATTTTACAGCATTAAATATATTGCAATAAGCAGATTAAATGTAGTAGTTTACTGTATTTGCATGCTATTATCAAGTGAGTAAATGTAATTAATTGTTTATTAAATAACTGGAAAGCAAAGAAAAAAGCAAACATGTATGTACAATATTTCTACAAGACAGTCAAAAAAGGATGTCTTTGGTTTATTATACATATTGGAATATTGCAATAACTAAAACAACTTGTAAACATCTTTTTCAGAATAAAGAAATTCATCGTAATTCCTCTGCTAAACTTGCCGTATGGATACCTGTAAGTTGCCATTATTTTACCTTAAGCCACTTATTTTATTTTTTCCTCCAACACGTTTTGGTGTTTATCTAAATGCAGAGTGCCTTAAGATACATTCCCTCGCAGATAAACAGTGATGGCAGATGACTGCGGTGCCATCTGTAAAGAATAGAATTGATTTTCAGGGCAACGGTACGAATGGGAGAATGCATTTGTTTTGTGAGGAGAGGTATAATCAGTCAGTGGTGTCGTTTAAAAGAAACTGGGTTGCACCAGAGACAGGGAGGCCATGAGGCATGAAGAGAAATGGTGTCGACCATTTCTCTACCAGCAGACCCATATAAAGTTACGCTGCAGTGCTTCCAAAATAAAGTGTCTGGCTCTGTTTTTACTTTAATCTTAAAAATAACACTTATATTTTACTTAGATTTTGCATAATGTTAATGATTTTGGTCAATGGTGTGTTGTTAAGACTAGAAAGCTTAGGCCACAAAGCAGGATGCCTTTAACCCTTAATTGGACATATTAATTGTTTTATATTATTGAGGTGAGTAGAATGTGATATCAGTGATATGAGTAATTTATGTCATGGAAACATAATGCACACATTTTTAATTTGTCACCATTTAGTAATGTCTGTTTTTGGTAAACATTATTCACATTTACACCTTAGTTAGAAGCCAAAACACTTCTATGTTATGAGTCTGATTGGATCAGTCAGGTCTGAAATAGCCAATGTAAACATATCTGTGATCACACATCAGTTCAATTTTATGTTATTGCACCACATTGCAATGTTGCTTGGCAGCTGTAAACATCCTTCGTACCCTATTTAAACTGGACACAAGTGTTGCGATGCCTCAACACTAAATCAATCCCATTGTAATCC
Source organism: Carassius carassius (assembly GCF_963082965.1). Classification (NCBI taxonomy): domain Eukaryota; kingdom Metazoa; phylum Chordata; class Actinopteri; order Cypriniformes; family Cyprinidae; genus Carassius; species Carassius carassius. The sequence continues at coordinate 21,316,522 of NC_081768.1, forward strand.
AAGATTGCTGTCTATATTGAAAGCACCCATCTGCAACAGTCAATTCTTTGCAGAGACTATACAGATGCAGATATACCACAGTATAAATGGTAAGGAAAAATGTTTACAATTGACACCATCTCACTGTATAAAAAAAAAATTGTCTTAGGGGCTGCATGTTGTATTTATTTGACCAAAGGACACATAAGCTTGTTCCAGAAGCAGTCCTTTGAAGTGCCTTTTGCATGACTGAAGCGAGGGTAAGTGATTAGACAGCAACTGGACAGACACTCTTGGTATTCTGTAACACGAGGTGATTTGTGCACGTTGCAGCTCAGCTCATGGAGTCCAGGTTGCCCCTGACAGGGCCCATCAGGTCAGTCAGAATTGGCACTGGAAACAAAGTTTGCCAGGGCCGGGGGTCAAACCCAGCTTAAAGAGTCAGCTCTGTCAAAAGCCTCCATCACATTCTTACCTCACGGCCAGCCTCGACTGATCCGGGGCTATTAATCACAGCGGAGCAGCTCTGACCTCAGCCCCTTCTCCCTTTGAAGTGCGCTGTCCTTTGCCGCATGAGGAAATCATTTGCTGCCTGATTCAATGAGCCGTCAGCCGAGCCAGCGGACCTAATGACATGTGAGAATATTAACCTCCTACCACTGAGAGCTGTGAATCTTGAGAGGCAGTCTATAATTCACCAGGCGTTTCATCCCTAGCCTCAGTCCTTCTTCTGGTCGAACCCCCTCCCGAACAGACTCAACCCCACCCTAACCAGCACACCACCGCCTAGTCCAGTCAGAGGCTGCCTTTTAAAGGGATAGTTCACCCAAAAATCTAAATTTCAGTGTTTTTCTTGTCTGTAGAGTGGAACTCTAAACTCGAGTTAATGATGACAGAATTTTCATCTTTGGTGAACTATCCCTTTAAAGATATATTTGACTTCCAACCATGCATTTTTTTTCTCTCTGTGAAATAGAAAATGAGATACTGCACAGAATGTTCAAATCCTTTACCCTTTTCCATACAAAGAAATCCGTGGTGATTTACAAAGCATCAGAAGGTCCAAAAAGGACAAAACGACATCATAGTTATCCTAAAAGTAGTCCCTCTGACTAGTGTACTATATATTAAGATTTCCGAAGCCGTTATATTTATTTATTTATTTACTTTTGACAGTGGCATTAGTGTAAATCAACATCTATTTTCCTTATAATGTATATAAAGCAGAAGTTTGAACATAAAATAAGACAGTCCTGGAAACAGCAAATTATGATAATTTTTAGTTAAACCATTCCTAAGTGACCCTTTGTCTCCTCTTTTAATCCACAATTTGAGACCAGTTAAATATGGCAGTTTATTTGTGGAATCCCATGTCTTTTTCTTTTCTTCACAATTTTCCTTTGACCCATTTAGCTCCAAAACATTAGTATTTAGCTCTTTATATATATATATATATATATATATATATATATATATATATATATATATATAATATCCATTATTTATGTGTGGTATACACAGTACTGTAATGATAGTGTTGTTTAATGGAGCCAAATTATGCACTGCAGGTTTGTGAATATCCACGCAAATAACAAACCAAAATGTACATTGAATATTGGAAGGATATCACCCAACCAGTGTGCGTCCCCATTAAAACTGCAGGATAACTGCTCTATAAGCCTTTAACACATGTAAATTGCAACATAGCTGAAGCCCATTTCCTTACACACATGATCTGTAAATTGCTACCACCCGAGGGCTGGTGACATGTTTGAAGATAATGGCTGCCTAATACTGCCAAACTGAAGATTTATAGTGCCGCTGCATCTGAAGCATCATGTTTTTGAAGATTGAAAACAGAATTGCATGCGGGTTGAAGGTGGGAGTGCATCTGAGCTCCTTTGGCGCATATATTCTGCATGAAGCTGGTGTCAAGATCATATTCAAGGTTGTAGGGTTGATTAAAATAACGACACAATGGGCAGATGTGGCATTCTGCCTCACATTTATGACGAGAAATAGTTGATTCATTCATTCTTTGCAATGAAGAGTTTGTCATGTCCTCTGGTGGACAGTTTTGTGGTGTCATGTGCATCTTTTCTTCCTTTTTTTTACGTTTATTATTAAAACCAGTCCGATCGATTTTTTACAGCCCCGCTTCCCTCTTTCATTCATTATAGTTTTGTTATCTTGGCAGGCAATCAGAACTGCCAGGCAGCCAGTCCATTATGCACATATGAAGCCCATCACTCCAACCGGATTTGGCCAATTCATCAAACATTTATCTTTTGCCCTGTGAACAGCGTGTCAATTTACTTGTCACTCCCAAGCCTTTGCAGCCTCTTCAGAATAAAAACATTACTTTTCCTACACCGGAGACAGCTTTGATGTTAAATCTCCCCTCTTTAACTTTGAAACAAGGCCTAAAGTCGGATTCCAATCCTCGCACCGGAAAATATCCCAAACAATGGGATCCACAGCCATGTGCTGTTGACCGAACCCAGTTGTTCTTTGAGACTGAGCCGTGGTGCTGGTTGCAGATCAGCTGGTGAGTATGTACGGCTTAGATCGCCCGTGGCTGTTCTGGGACCCAGTTTTGGCTCCAGACACATGGGTGACACTGTGGAGCCAAGGATATGAGAGAGACTTAATATCAAAGGATGATCAGAGCTGCTCTGTCAAGAACAGACACACTGGGGACTCAAAAAAGAGAGCAGAGAAGAGAAAGGCCTTTTAAAACCAGCGAGCAAACAAGGGAATTACTGGCCATAGTAAGGGGAAATATCAAAGCTGGGAATATCATACAGAAGGAGGCTTTTGCTGAATGGGATCACTGCTGGAATGCAGACTCGGAATACAAAGGCAGCGTGAGTGTGTTTGAATGAACGCTGTGTCTGAAAATCTATTATTTGCGGTTAGCAATGTTTGCTAACTTGGCAGGTGTATCTCTGAATTCTCTTTCCTTTTCTCTTTCTCTCTCCTTTTCTCTTTCTCTCTTGGTCTCTCCCTCCCTGGACATGTGACCTGTGAAAGCTGGCTGACTAAGGGCTGCGGTGACTGACATTTCAACCAATAATCACAGAGTGTTTTTTTCTCCTGTTGTCAGCAGCAGTTTATCAATCAGCATGTCCGCATTAGTATTTGTCTATCGATCCATCCATCTCTGTCAAGCCATCTCGGTGTCATTGTCTGAGCTCTTGTCTTCTTGTTTGGCTTCTTTTGAGGATAGTCTGCATAGTAATTTGTTTTACAGGCCCTGGCTTTGAAAGGTTTCTTAACAGCATTTACATGGCGGCCTTTTGAAGAGGAGTGGAATTGGACGTTCTCAGTGAGCGCTTGTTTCGCATGTCAGCAAACTGTCACCACGGGAACTTTTTAAAGTAACCTTTGGTAGTAATGTAATTGTTTGACCTTCCATCAACTTTCTCTGTCAGTATTTCTCCTCATTATTCCATTAGGCATTGTTTAATAATTGGATTATGAGACATCCTGATTTTACGAGCAAGATGCTGTTTGTCCCAATAATTAGCTGCATCATATACCAGATAGTGTCTGTATCTCTGTAAAACTACTGTACACCTGTCACAAAAACATGAAGACACACCATGATTTTGTTCCTCGTTTTCGTGTTGGTGGTTTAATGAGGGGAATATTTCCACAAATGTGTCGCCATGTGGCGTAAAGAAAAAAATAACATCCTAGATAAAGTTTTGATAATACTCTTTTTTTTTTTTTTTTTAAGAGGTAACAAAAACATCTGTCACTAGATTTGATCGTTTATGTCGCTTACATCAGCAAGGTTCAGACTATCATTCTTACAGTTTGTCTTAAACCGTGTATTGTTGCATTTCATTATGAAGTTCCATGCTACTTCATTTTATTTACTCAACAGCACACTTGGTGCTAGATGAGTTTCTATTGTAGACAAAATAATATGCTTGATGTGACCAACGATCAGATTTATCCAAGCTATTTTAATTAAAAAATGTTTTTAGTCTATATATATATATATATATATACAAACTTATGAATGTACACATTGAAAATCACTTGTGTGTCGCCACCACATCAGAGTGCCCACATTATCCACCAAACCATCTCTGACCTGTTTTGTATCATGGTCATTTGGTCGCCTTATTTATACAGAGTAATCATGTTTTTTCCAGCGAAGTATGTTGTTTAGCAGCTAAATCTCCTGTTTTGTGAGCTGTGTGCTAACTCAGGCAGACGCCGCACTGGCAAACACGTTGAGAGATTCACTGTGACAATGAGCTTGATCATAATTATCTTAACAAGGAGTGGGTTCATTGGCGTGGCTCATTAAACCTATCTCTCTTTCCTTTTGTGTCTGCCTGTCCATCTCTCTCCTTCTCGCCTTAGATCAGATGGCACTCCCTGCGTTGTGCTATTCTGTCATTGTGGTGTGAATTTGAAGATGGTGGAGAAAATGTGCAGACAGTTTTGGATTCCCCATGGGGACGAGGTGCGAGTCAGAGAGGTTCCTACCTGAAAGTGTTTGTGTGTGATTGAGTTTTAAATTGCTTGTGTGCTGATGTTATTTTAGTTTTGTAAGTGCCTGTTCAGGATTTACTAAAGTAGTTTTTTATTCTCTGAAACAAGTATCATACAACAAAATGACCATGATAAGCAAGCCTTATATATATAAAAAAAAAAAAAAGTTTGCAAAATGCAAACCACTTATCAGATGAAGCTGTTTTCTCTGTTTGTTTAATTATCTTGTAATCTTGCTGTTATATTTACTCTTAGGCAGAATTTGCCTTCCATAGTTTGAGTGAATAAATATCAGAATGATCATTTTTGGGTGAATTGTTCCTTTAAGAGCATTTGGCAATTAATCATTCAGTTAGTGGCAAATTTAGAAAGTTTTCCTCCTCTGCACTGTACAGATGTTGCATATAATACAGCAGAGCAAATGTTTAGGCACAAAGTGTTGTGGGCAAATTAGGGTTGAATCCCTGTTTGTTGTTGTGAATGTGATTTGGGCGCTCCCTTGGCTGTGAATTTAACTGATTAAATCACCTTTTGCACAGCAGTAGTGACACGAAAACAACAATTAATAAGCAACCCCCATGCGACGCACGGATGCCTCTTAACTAAGCGGCTAATAACATTACACCCGCCCAGAAACAGCCAAGGCAAACAGGTGGAGGGGGCTCGCAGAACAGCTTTCATTTGAGCAGGGACATTTATCTGTATTTTGTGCAATTTGACAATAAAAAATAGAACGTATTTCTCTTGCGGTTGGAGTTCTTGGCCGTCTGCTTCTATATGTTTGCTTTCTTCCTCTTGTAAAGCCCATCAAATTTCATAAGCCGTGTTCTACACGATAAGAGCGAGATATTTGCATAACACAACAGAGAGTTTCATGACACTGACAGCAGGACCGATTTGTTCGTTGCTACAATAGTTGGGTGTCTTCCAAAGACAGACTTCACCTGGCTAGATATCAACATTTATTCCTGTGAGCTCCTTCCAGGTTGCCTTGGGATTTTCCGTGCTACTGTATAGGGCTGTGTATCACCAGCAAAGTCACGGTACGATATGTATCACGATACAGAGGCCACGATACGATACGTATCACAATACAGGACTGCACTGAATTTTACCTCAGTAGAATTTAGTAAAACAGCCGTTTATGAAACACTGCATACTTTAGGGCCAGTGCTAACTATAAGCAGTTGACCACTACAATATGAAGGGCCTCAATAACTGTACCACAGTACAATATAGGTAATGCCATACGTTTAATGTTTACATTGGGCACTCCACACCAGGTACAACATTCTGATTGTTTGCATTTTGTTTTTAAGCCTATAAATAATAATTTACTCAATCAAATGCATTTATAGTGTAATGTACTCATATTAATATATATAAAAAATATTCTTAACATTGATGGTAGGTTATCATTGCACAAATTAATGCGCTCTCTACTTTTTACAAATAAAATAAAAAGAAGAGTTCTAAACTAATGCGCTGTCTTCTGTATCTTACACACACACATGCTCAGACACTCACACAGATCACGCTTTGTTGCAATCAGAAATTCAGGAACAAACTTTTGTAGCACTGCCCCGCATATTTTTTATAAACTATAAATAGCTTAATCGCTCAAGAGCTGCATTATCTTTCTCAACAAGGAGCTGGTAACATCATTGTTTCTAAAGGAATTAAAGCCACAGCCTCACTGTTAATAGAAAAATGCGACTAAACGTAAATAAGCTCTTGATGAATTACAATGTTCTAAAAATAGAATATTGAAGTGGAGATCGCTAAACTGCAAGCTAGCAGGTGTTTTCAGAAAGCAAGCGTGTTTATAGTGGAAAGAGAGCACGTTCACAGGGTTGCCAGGTTGACAAAGATAAGTAACACACTTAACAGATATTTCAATGTGCCTTGTTCCTTTGTGGCCAGATTAAACCTTGTTGTAAACTATATATTAAGCTCCATTCATTCTTTTTTAGAAACCTTGCACTTTTCCACTCAATTTTAAACAGTGTTCTTGTATTCAAATTTAGCACTGTCCCCTGCTGTGCACGTGCCACAATATCGATACAGGGCCAGCTATTTTCTATTTTAAATCTCTGTGACGATACATCGTCGTATCGATATTTTGAACACAGCACTACTAATGTACCATAAAAGGTCTCACAGCAACAAAATCCATAAGATTATGATATGCAGGTGTTATTTTTCCATTTTTCCCCAAGAGTGGTGATGACTAGCATCTTGTTGCCATCGAATTGTTCTTTTCTCAAGAAGGCTGACATACCTACATGTCAATTAACCAAGGGTGGACACATAAACGTTGTAGGTTGTCAGCCTCTGCCATTTGAGGGATTAGAAACACACACCCTGGCTTTTATGCACCATGAACTTGGGAAGGCCTGACATTACCCTGAGCACCACCCTCCATCATGTTTATGTCAGTGCAGGGCAGGGAAGAGACCCAGATGGAGGGAAAATCCTTGGGGACAGCGTGCCTGCGCATCTGTGGGGGATTGGGTGTCACGATGGGGAATAAAGGGAGAACCGTCAAACTTTTCCCCCCGTAAAGCAGTTGTTTTTGACAGCAAGCGGCTCATCGCAGAAGTTGCAGAAGTTGTACTCATTCCATTTGTGGCTAGCCATTATAGCTGTGCTGGGAAAATGATGGATGATGAGTTAAATTTGTGTTGGGGGAGTGAAGGTGAACTGTGACAGAGTTATTTATCTTGGGAATGAAGGGTTAGGGTCAGGCAAAGCTGGGTGCCTGAAGGCACAAGACATTGACAAATTCATCCCGCACACTGCATTTCTGAAGCCCTTTTGTTTTGAATCCTGGCTACTCACGAGTGACCCTCATCACTCATGCTGCCAGCGTGTGAAGGATGCCGCACCATACCAGGGGATCTTAGCACCACTAATTCTTATCATTCACTCTCCTGACAGTCCCAAGCCCAAACTATTCCGGCCTGTGAAAGGGCCCGCCTGAAATATTTATTTCTGCACATAATGGCTGCCCAGATTTAGGGCCATATCATTTTTCCTCTCTTGCCTTATCATTGCAGGTCACTGACAGGCCTGAAAGCATTCAGCCAACTGGAAGAGCTGATTGTGGACAACAATCTTCTCGGAAATGACCTCCGGTTGCCCAGGTTACCACGGCTCCATACCCTAACACTCAATAAGAACCAAATATCCTTTGCTTTTCAGCTCTCATGCTTGACAAAAATGACAGGATATGCTGCAAGATTCTTTGCAATGCAGTGAAGGATCTCCTTTTGCCACACTTGGTCTCTTTAAATGATGTTATTGTGTTAAATTGAGCTCCTGTCTAAGGGGCTTGCTTTATAAACTCACTTGAGTTTGTGCCATTGTGACCTCTAGTGGAGGAGAGGCGAAAAACAACAACAAAAAAAACAGTACAGTCTCATGACTGAAAGATAAAGCCCTTTTAGACGTCCTTCTTAGAAACAGATTGTATCATATTGTGACCCGTATCATAGTTGCAATATAGACCTCATGACCACAAAGCAGAGCAGAGCAAACACAGTTTATTAACCAATATTTGAACTCATACATTTCCCAGTGTAGCATTAGCGGTTTAATAAGCTAACGTACCAGTCACCCTACGCCAAAAGTAAATCTTTGAAGCTGGACTGGAAATTTCAAGTTTCCGTCTGTTGACAGTTGGCAATTACATCACTGCGACACGTTACATTTAGTTTGTGTGATGAGATGCAAAGAGAAGCAAATGGCAAAAGTAAATGTGCTAGCCTGACGAAAATTTATGCTCTGCTGTTTGTCGCTGGATGCTATCCATCTACATAATAATGACGCAGCCTCACCCTCTGTTCTCCAAACAGCTCTCCTCCGACAGAGTGTCAGCAGCTCAGACCCGAATTCTGCTGTGAAGTGGTCTGCACATGCTAATGGGCCAATTATTTACATCCTGTAGTGGCCTGCTGCCATTGAAATTCAAGTGCTGCATTAGTGTGGTTGTATTTTGACACGTTTCGGGCACAATTTCCAATGAAGTGAATGTATTAGTGATGAATTTGCTGTGAAGTGGCTGTTTGTTTCCCTGTGCTGGGTGAAGGGGAGGGGGTGTCCATGGCTTAGGGAGTCACAAACTGTTTTTACCACAAGGCATCCATCATTTTGTCAATGTTTTTAATGTTCTGCACCAAGCCACCCAGGAAATGGGAAGAGGAATGGGAGAAGAGAACAGCCAAACTTGCCGCAAATGCCAAAATCTCACCCTTAAATTTACCCACTCTTTGTGTTCTCAAGCACAATTGCTTTTGAGCTCTTTCCGAGGGTTTCGGACAGTTCTTCTGGCTGACCAGGCCAGCTGAGAGCACAGAGTAAATGCTAATGTAATTAACAGCCTGGATTCCTTGACCTCTGCCCTGTGACACTTCACTGACATAGAGGCCCTGTTGGAGAATTTGGCAGAAGTGACGCCAGTGCTGGAATACCTGAGCCTTCTGGGAAATGAGGCCTGTCCCAACCAACTGGTCAGCATAGATAAAGATGAAGACGACTATCAGAGATACAGGTCAGAACACCATCTACACTCATGAACATGTACAGTACAAAGTGGTTTTGAATTTGAGAAATTTGTTTCTGTAAAGTCCCTACCATACAGAGGGATCCAAAAATCTAACAAATCCTTGGAAATTTGGGCTTCTTAACTTGGAAAATTAACAACACTAAATTAGGAGTATTTTAATTTGAATAACATTTTAATTAGGAATAAATGAATGCTTTTATTTAACAAGAATGCATTAAATTGATCAAAATGTTTTCACCGGTAAAACATTTATAATGTTTAGAATTTTCTGTTCATCAAAGAATCCTGATTCCTGAACATGCATTATGATTTCCATGTGTGACAGAAAACTAGATTAATGATCATGAAAATTTAACTTTGCCATCACAGGAATAAAAATAAAATATATATTCAAAATAGAAAGCAATAATTTTTAATTGTAATATTTAAATAATATAATGCTTCAAAAACTAAAGACAGAAAGAAAGAAAAAATGTGTCTGTGCCCCACCATATACTGTAAAAGGGTGCGGATTGTTTTATTTTTTTAATTTAACCTCAGTTCAAACAAATATTTTCACTAGTGGTCTCAGACCTTTGGGCCTCGCTGTACACGAAATCTCTGGTATCCTAAAGCAATGAAGGCAATTTTTTAGGTACTCATTAATTTTTGTTTTGATATGTTTTTATTTCTTCTGGTAAAAAAAGAGAAATACACCCCAGGAGTATGTAGGTTGGCAACTTTCAGTAATCTTTTATTTGGATGAACGGCCGTTGCACAACACCATAAATCACATTGCAGAAGCAAAGACTGATACTTTGGGCTAGAACCACACTCCTCTTAAAACTACTCACCTCCTTTTTTTATTTTCGTAGACTTGCAAAATCGATTTCATGTGTGAATTGTGATAACCACAAATGAGTGTTTGCTATCCTTTCCTACAAGATGAAAGGATGCATTCATTATCAAGCCCAGGCCTATGGGAGTGCAATGCCACGCTATGTTACCACCATTTGTCAGGTTTTCAACATGAAACCCAGCGGTGGGAAGAAGGGAGGGAGAAACACATTCTTTGTCTTCCTTAGACCTAAGTGCATTTTTCTTGACACTGTGTTCAGTATGAATCATTTACTATACAGATGAACCCAATAGGCGCCACTCTCGCGCAATGTCTCCCATGCTTCACTTGGTGCAGAGGACGACCATTCTTTCCCTGACTGACAGCAGCTGTGTGTTTGTGATGTAATATTCATAATGTGTCACATAGTAATACATCAATTTGAGCATAATGCAGATTTTATGTCTGACAGGGTTAGGCGAGCTCTCAGGTCATAGCAGGACTGGCCTTGGGCTATGCACTTCTCAGACTGCGCCCTAAGAACAAAAAATAAAAAATGCTACCTGCTTCATAACGCGGTGAAATATAGCATGCCTCTTTGCGCTCTTTCAATTAGTCAAATGAAATGAACAGGCGTAAGTAGACTCGGCAGTATTTTACAGCAGTTGCTCGGCTCATTCATCATTGTTTACTTCTGGGCCTCGCGGAGGTGTTTTTTCTTTTTTCTCCCTTTAGCTGAAGAAGTGCAACACTCGACACAGCGACAGCCATCTGTGGTAAAGGATGTACTGTATGTCCTGTCTCTCTGGAATGCTCTCCAGCCCATGCTGTCTGTGATTGCATGTTTGTCTCTTGACATCATGACGTGTGTGTGGGCTTAAATATCTGTGTTTGCTGAAGATCAGAAAGTTTGGGCCCAGTTTTGCCTGGGGTGCTTTAAACAACACTTGCTTCAGAGCTGCTCCAACCATCTGTTAGATCAGCACAAACAATTTCACAATCATCAGGAAAACACCTGCATATTTCCGCTAGCAGTCGTTGTTATTATGTTTGTTTGTAATTGAATCATAACAGCAAACAAAGCGTGCACACACCACACTGCTCCCAGTCACTCCAGAGGAATTTGTTACATAAAGTTAATAGTTGTTTTCCTAAGACAAGTATGACTCTTACTGCTGCACATAGTTAAGGTTATGGGATTTAAACAAAATAACGCTCTATACACACAGTCACCATACAAGTTTGGGATCGGCAAGATTTTTTATATTTTTGAAAGAAGTATCTTATGCTCACCAAGGCAGCATTTATTTGATCAAAAATGCAAGTAATATTGTGATATATTATTAAAATAAAAAAAGCTGTTTTCTTTTTCAGTATTTAAAATGTATTTTATTCATGTGATGGTAAAGCTGTATTTTCATCAGTGATTCAGAAATCATTCTAATATGCTGATTTATTATTAGTGTTTTTTCTTTATTTTTCTTATACATTTATTCAGCAAATTATAATAATAGCAAATTATAAATTGATAGTGATAGCAAAGACAAAGATTTTTTATGCATCATTGAATCCGTGTCTTTGTGTTATATGTCAATTATTTGTATTAATATTTGTAATTAATGTTAATAATTATATGTATTTTTGTTGCTTACTGTGTAAAATCTAGTGCTGTCAATTAGAATAAAATTATGATGATTCTTTGATTTCTAGGCAGGTTTAGAGAGCAAAATGAAAAAAGTAATATACAATTTAGTAATTGCTTTAGGAATTTGAATTAAATGAAATTAATTTATATCAAGTTTATACATGACCCAACTAAAAACAAAAAAAAAAGCAACAACCTTGAAAGCACCCCACCATGGACAAGTAAAATGTGTTTTCTTCAGAATATGTAGAAAATCTAGGTTGCTATACTGTTGTAATTTTTATTTGCAAAAACGGTGCTAACGTGCACAAGACACACACTTCGGTGTTCATGCAAATGGAGTTTAACTCTGAATAGATGCGGTGGAAAACACATCCCTGCACGTTTTTGATTCAGGCTTATCTTAATAGGATCAATCTGCAATTGTGTTCTCTGTGATCCATCAGGAATAAACACGTAGCATGGGTTCGCCTTCATCCTTCATCATTGTCATCATCATGGGTTTGTTTCTGGCTTTTGCATGAGAGCTCGGTTGGAAATCTGTCACTGCCCATATACACATCTGTTCACACCCTCCACTTAGTGTCTCTCTCTCTCTCTCTCTCTCTCTCTGTCTGTCTCACTCTCCCTCTCTCTCTCCCTCTCTCTCTAGCTCACTCTCTGTTTGAAGTCTTGACATGCCTCTTCCTCCATTCCAGTCAGCCTGTGAAAGAATCTGTTGTCATCTATGTATTCCTGCTATTATCTCACGTCATTTTCTCTCCCTGAATGAAAGACAGAGAGTGTGTGAAAGCGTAAAGAGATATCTGTGAAGCTACAGAAATGACATCTTGGCAGATTCTGTCAATGTGGGCTTTTTATCTGTTTGTGTTGTACGTATTTTTACATATTTTGAAGGTAATTATCTATTTACAAATATTGCGATAGTTAATTTAACGCATTTCAAATTAAATGTTCATTTAAGTTTTGTTTTTTGTGGTTGAATTGGTCGGTCTGTCTGTCTGCCTGTCTGTTTTTGTTTGTTTTCTTTCTTTTCCATGCAAGATACGCACTTCCTAAAATTTAAAGGCCGGTTTTTTTTTTATCTGTACAGGCCCATTTTACTGTGAGCATAATATTATAAAAAACTAAATTGTGGTATACTTAAGGCAAAACAGATTACTGAAATATTATCTTAAAATATTTATAATTACTGGATTATATAAGGAACATTTGTTTTCTTCCAAACTAACGATCAAATACAAAAATAAGCAAACAAATAAATAAATATCACATTATGACATTGTATGTGGTTTGGTGTTTTCTAATTTTGTTGTTGATTTATTTTTATTTATTGGACGTTTTAATGTGTTTTCAAAAGTATTAAAACTAAATTATTAAAACTGCAGCAAAACAACATGAATTGTTACTTTTGTAACCTGTGATCTGGCATACTGGCTATAAATAGTTCAATCTGCTTTGCAGGTTTTTTATTTAATTTTTTTTCAATTTGTAGGCACTTTGTGCTACATAAGCTGTCAAAGCTGAAGTTCCTGGACACCAGGAGAGTGACCCAGTGGGAGCGGTCAGAGGCCGAAGCACGTGGAGCTTTCATGAAGGTGTTCAAGCCAAAAAATGACCAAGTAAGTGCTTTGATTTAACTAGAAAGACCAAGACACATGAAACATACAGGATCAACAGACAGTTGAGATAACCTGAGATAACAGACTGTGTATCCCAGGTTTAGATATCTAAAAGGCTCTGTGGTTTAGCATGTAACCCAGCAGCCAGTTAAGGATCTTTACCCTATGTAATGTAGCCCAAATAACTACACCGCCTGACCCTGTAAATGATTTGTGTAACCCTCCCCTTTCTGTGCAGATGACTATAAGAACTTAAAAGGCTAAGGCACCGTAAACTAATCCATCCCGCTCCTTCTTAGCTTCCATTGTTTGTTCGTAGCAAATTGTCAGAATCTTTTAAGAGGTTACTTGTACGCAGCTCTTTGAAGACATGGCCTTTCAATCTCGCATGGCTGTTTAGAGGAGGGTCTTTTTAATGACCACGACCTGACCTCTTTCCGTATGCATGAGCCCAGATCAAAGTGGAAGGCGCCTGTCTGATCAGCCTTGGTTCACTCGGCGTGACAGCGTTCTCGATCGGGGTGACAGCTCACGTTCACGACAGTCACCATCGCTTAATTATCCATCGCACACACAATTATTTCTCTCTTTTGCTCGCGTTTCAAGGAGGCGGGCAGAATCCTAGACTTCAAACACATCTCCATTCTCTTCAGAGATACAAAGGAATGGCTTTAGTAAGATTTGATTTCATGTAATTGTGCAGTCATAAAATATTTAGCTTGTGGTCCAACCACGCCTTTATATTCATTGCTTCCCGAGAGTTAGAGAAGCAAATAGGGATGTGGATGCATGAGTTTAAAAAGTACCGAATATTTATCACGGTCAACATTCAGACAAAGTAAGCTGGTATTTATTTAGTTTGTATGACGCTGAAGTCACTTATTTTGCTTCAGCAAAGAAAGAGTGAAAACCATGCAATGAGTTAACCTCATTCAGGCATGTTTTTAGTTTGCAGGGTATTTGGTTGGTTGGAAAATGAGAAAAAGCTGATGGGAGAATGGAATATAAAGTGTTGTGCATTCTGTCCACTCAAGACATTTCAAGACATTTCAGGACATGCCATTTTGAAAGTTATGCAGATGAATAAATGGCCACATGTGAAGTAAGTAAAACTATTTCCAATAAAAATGTAATGTTATTCCACAGTAGATCCATTTTAAGCACAACCATTGAGCAGTTTCAGCATTTAATTCTTAGCGGACATGCTGTTGAAATAGTCCACTGTTTTAAACATCTGGAAACCAACACAGTGTTTATGGATTTAGATTTTTTAAGTTATGCAGAGTTTGTGTCTAATCCAAAAGTTTACCCGAAGTAACCCATAACATTTAAGAAACGGTGTTAATCTTTTACAAAGCGTTCTGTTTTTCAACATGGTAATTGTATAATGCAAACCTGACGTTTTCCCATTTTTGGGGCAGATGAGTGCAATATTGAATAGGCATTACAAAAAAAAAAGAAAAGAAAAAACAAAAAGGGGGGCATTATACGACGGGCGGACTGGGAACAAAAAGTGGCCCTGGACTTTCTGGCCCACAGCAGCCAACACATCATAACGCATCCGCCCCTGTTTTGATGTAATTTATTAATTTAATATTTAAGTATACATTTTGGGGGTTTTAACCAATAGGGAAACTGATCCTCCGTAAAAAAAAAAAAAAAAAAAAAAAAAAAAGTGCGTGCAGCAGCTGTTCATTTAGTGACTTAGTGAGCGATACATGCTCATCATCACGACACAAACATTCTCCTAGAACTCACACTTTGCATTCAGTTAACAGATCCATAAGAATCATGCATGACATAGAAGTTTATAAACTCAAATGACAAATGACAGAAGTCTTTATTAATCGTGATGTTCAATAATAGATAATCTTTGGCTAGGTAATAGTTCATGATCTGATTCGTGAACAGATGCTTCTTTTGAGTCAATCTTTTAAAATAATCATTAATTTTGTTAAACGAAACCAGTGTAGAAACCAATGGTTCACAAACTGGAAAGATCTGAGGTGC
Source organism: Carassius carassius (assembly GCF_963082965.1). Lineage (NCBI taxonomy): Eukaryota > Metazoa > Chordata > Actinopteri > Cypriniformes > Cyprinidae > Carassius > Carassius carassius. The sequence continues at coordinate 21,331,674 of NC_081768.1, forward strand.
AGGGCTCATAAAATCGCTAGCCCAACGTCCTGGGGCTATTGAGTTTTCCAGTCGGCTCCAAAATATATCACCGTCCTGTCCGATGGGATATCGTGAATAGTGATGTAAAATTCCTAACTTAATTGTTTATTTTATTTTGGCTTACAGTCAACCATGATCCATTTTGTAATCGAGTTTGTCACTCTGACTGAGGTAGATTTAAAGGATGTTCACTCAAAACATGTCTGCACTATTTTAACGTTTTGATCTACGTAAACATGCAAATTAGCATTTTAACCCAGTTTTTTTGTTTTGTTTTGTTTTGTTTTGTTTTTTGTATCCAGACCCATGAACATCTAAACATATTAAATGTTAATTAAATGCCAAATGTAAATATGTAAACCATAAATATGTAACTGTAATCTGATTAAGGCTGCACGATAAATCGCATGCAATATTTTTTTATTTTTCATTTTGTCAGTAAAGCCAGTTCTGTAATCAGTAGTAAATCTCCATCACCTGCGCGCGTTCACATGGAGCAGCATTAACTACACCGAGCCCGTTGTTCATTGACAAGCTGTGCAGAACATGAGCAAAATATGATCGTGTTTTTGCGCAGATTGTCAGTGAACAACGGCTCTGAATAGTAAATGCTGCTCCATGTGAAAGTACACAGGCGATTAAGATTTACTGCTGATTACAGAACTGGCTTTACTGACAAGATGCGCATTAAAAATCGCATGCAATTTATCGTGAAGCCCTAAATCTGATTATGCACTTTTTTAAATGCAATGTTTTCTAATTACAAGTACTTATTTTTTGTAATTTGATTATGTAACCAGATTACATGTAATCCGTTACCACCCAGTACTGCTAACATGTCACGCTTATGTATCTTTTTATAATTACTATTTTTTTTATATAATAGACTTATGCCTTTGTTTATATATGTTCAATATTGTGAAGCGAGAAAATTTTACACATTGTTAATTACATTTGTTAACTTTACAATTATGTTCAGTTCATTCACATTCAGTGAACTAAATCATGAGGTAAAATTACTTGCACAGCACTTATCAATCAAGGTTAATGATAATTTATAAATATACTGTTATTTATTGTTAATTAATTTTAATTAATATTCATTTATCAAACTTGAAATACAACTTTGTTACAAGTTTATGCATTTATTTTATTAGTATGTGTAATTTTATATAATATTAGTAAATATCGAAATTAAGTTTAACAAATGCTTGTGTTCTTATTGTTATTTTTTTTGTCATGTCTTTAATGTTAACACATAGAAATTAATTTTAACTTAGATTAGTAAATTCATTGTACTGTACCTATACAATCACTTATGTTTAGAAGTTAAACCTGATTGTAAAGTGTTAAAGTTTCTAAAGTCTACAGTAAAAGGACAAGAATATCTCTGGCCTGTCCACTGTCAGACACTTGAACAGATGAAACGGACTCCGCTGTAATGCTGCAAGGCATCTCTCCTCTCCACAATAACCACTATTGTAGAGGCCTAGTGAGAGGGAGAAAGTTGGCCATGCTGTAATGTCCCATTTTTGTGCCTGGCACAGCTGTGACGCCAACGTTAACCTAGCATTTGTTTTGATTTAGATGAGACATGATGTGGCAGCCATAACAAGCTCTGTGGGGCATGTGTACTCTCTGTCTCTAATTGGCTTCATCATCATGCCGATTGTCTACTGTCCAAAAGTGCAGGTCACCAATTAATGAGTGCCAGCAATGAATGAGAAGATGATGGCATAATTAGTTATTTGTGTTTGCTTTTATTCTTCATCCAGTGGGGTGTCTTACGTTTAAAGACATGCTGGCGTTAACATTGTTACAGTAGACTGTAATTAGCTCTTCCTTCTTTCCAAATTTGCCATCACAGGAGTCCTGTACTGACAGCCTGCTGATGTAGCATTGTAGTAGTCTTTGAATGTCTCATCTATGCTTGTCTTTTAGGTCTTACCCACTGTTTCTTCTGTCTGTTCAGTTTTGTTTGTTGACAAAAAAATATTTGAAATATATTTGTTCTATTTATGTTCTATATGTTAGTGGGGTTGTGTGAATAAACTGTTATAGAGTGTAAAATGGCATAATGCTCAACACAGATTTATGAAACAATTACCCTGAATAGTCACAGATTCGATGCTTCGGTAGGAGGAGCCTGATTCACTACCAATCTCATGGTCAAATGTTTGCGGGGTGTTAATGATCATGCCATTTTGGCTATATAGGGGTGCTCAAATATCTAATTTCACAAAGAACTACTGGTTTTCTCCCAATAAGTTAATATACAGAATATTATGATAATGCTGTAAATAAGAATCTGAAAAGAAAGAAGCTTTAACATAAATATTTTAACGTGTGAATAAATCCAACCACCCCTATAGATTTAAGTTAATTGTACATTTTTCGATCAGGTAGGGTACAAGTCAGCTGGTGTTTATATATATATATATATATATATATATATATATATATATATATATATATATATATATATATATATATATATATATATATATATAACGTTATATATAAAATAATGTTGGGCAGGCCTATATATTATTTATCTCATATAAAATACATTTGGTTGTTATACTTTAGCTTCATTGTAGTACTATGGAGCAGGACAAACAACAATGCATAATAATGACTATGACTGGGACTGTCATCAACACAACATTATAATGAGAACACTATACAGTGAAGTTTTAGAGTTTAGTTGCCTGGTTTTTGCACTTTGTTGCATGAAGAATTCTCCACAAAAGGATTTCATTCAGAGCCGTGCAGTTCTTGTGCATTCGAGGTATTTTGTGCAGTAAGCCTTTAAGTCATAATATTAACGTTATGTTGTATAAATAACGAATCATACTCTATATGAGATAGATTACTTAAATCTCATTGATTAAACATCTGCTATGCTTCATTCTACTGGTCATGTTCAGCGTGTGCAGCTCAAAACAGAAATGCAGAACATTTATCAACTAATAAAACATTTGTGAAGTCTTAGGGTTTCGCTGACGTATAATGTTAACTATTTTTTAATCAAAACATAAAACATTATTTACCCCATTTGTATCTGTGAGGCATCCGTTACACATTTTCCCTGTGTGTTAACGTCAGTAATTATTACTGTTGAATGTCTGACTACTTGACCCTTGATAATGTATTTTGCCCAGCCCCAAAACATATGATTTGACCATCAGTCGACTATCGGCAAGATTTGAAAATTCCAATTCGATTATGAAAATTCTTAGTCGGGGACACCCCTATAACCTGCCCAGTCATGGGAATAAAAATGTTAGCCAGTATTATTCCTAAATACCAAAAAAAATTATATTGTATATATGATAACATATGAAAATTCATCAAAAAATATATATATATATATATATATATATATATATATATAAAATTATATATATATATATAAATTAATATATTAATTTTAATATTTAAAGGCTACCTTTTAAGCTTCCTTCCAGCTGTGATACTATGTACACTGATACATTGCCTTATGTTTTTTTTTTATAAAAGTCCAAGGAATTTGAATGGCATAACATTGAAGAAACTTTTCACCTTTTCCAAGAGTCTCAAATTATACCCAAAGTGTAAATAGCTGGACAGAAATGGCTATTATCACATTCAAAGAGTTTTCACTTTATTGTCTCCCAAAGTGACGTTGCACTTACTGAATGTGTTGAAATGTTTAGCGTCTTTGCAATTTAGCCCAAGGTGACATTTATTACAGCCTGTTGCAAATCTCTTTCTCTTCTGCATCGATTTTTTTCCCTCCCACCATGCACTGGTGGTCCTACAACTATAAATTAATGTAAGTGGTTGAAAATGAGCTGTCTAGCTGTTGTTGTCTGGTGTCTCTGCATGGCTGATGTGTGCCGGAAGGGAGGGAGGTCGTTTTGTGAGCTGTAGTTATGAGGACAGCGTAATTGGGCCTGTGTTTTATTGGATTTCTAGAGTGGAGAAATGGAGTGATCTGACCAGCTTAGAGAGAGAGATAGAAAAAGGAGAGAGGTATAAACAACTACCTGCACTAAACAAGGAAATCCAGAAAGGGTATTTAGGATTTTTTTTCATCTCCTTTCTCAAAGCCACAGTTAAGAGAAGGAAAGTGAAAATCCTTAAGCTGTACTTTTGGGAAATTGGGTGTGCAGGAATGCCATAATGTGATAATTTTTTCAGAGGACTCCGAGGTCATGGAATGTGATGGTGTGAAACCACACAGAGACCAAAAATAAACATTGTGGTTAAGTTTAGGCTTCTTGAAGTAAAGCAAACCCTTTATAACAATGTTAAATCATTTACTTTAACTAGCCATGTCTACAAAAACGGACAACTCTGGTCACCTATTTTAGAAGCTCAGTTGTACAATGCTCAGCAAAAATTATAAATATTAAGCAACTGAAGGACACTTCTTTTAATGAAAGGATGAAGTAGTTGCTTCTCAATGTAATGTTTGGTAGCCACATAAGGATATAATGGCTCTGAAATGTCAGCTAGATTATGCTTGGATGAAGCATTTGACTTGATTTTCTCACCACAATACACAATTTCTCCCACATCCTTCTCCTGGGTAATGAAAAACAGACGGCCCAACTAGTGGAGTTCGAGTCAGCGCTGAGTCCCATCAGTTCTAGTCACACAAACTCGGCTCTCCGTGATGCTGGCAGATCCAGGAAAGTTATGAGGTCGATCTCCTCTCTGCATTTTTCATATTAATATGCCTCTCGTCAGAGTTCATATCAAGACAGTGAAATAAAAGAGCCAAACAAAGACAGACCACCTCAGTGAAGCTGCCTGAAAGCATGTGATTATTGTATTTTTCGGCTTGTATGCTCTGTAGAAAGCGAGATTGTACAGAATGCTTCTCTTTTTCTCTCAGTATCATCCCTCTTGCGGGGTGGTGCCATATTCATCTCTCTATGTGAGAATTATGACTTCCCTGAAGCATTTAAACATAATAAACAGCAGGCTGTAGAACTGAGTGCCAATGTACCTTCAGTGTTTGCCGAATCATTTTATGGATAAATCTTTCCTCGAAGACACTTATAAAAATATTGTTGCAATGGGAAGTGCAATTTGGCCAAGCAGATTGCTTGGAAACAGTTGTTACTACCATTTTCTAAAGACAAGCATAACTAAAAAAAATGTTGTGACTCTGAAACTAACTTGTGACAGGTGATTCAGTTTAGCTGATCCACAAAGATAACAGGCAGATTTACTGCATACGTTGTCATCAACACTGTGTTCAATTAAACCAGTCACAACTGTGCACAAACTTGCAGCTGTTTCTTTGTGCACAGGTTTACAGCCTGTGTGTGCATGTTTGTTTTGTTGTTGGTATGTCTACAGATCCGATAAATCTGGGATTTTCTGATCCCAGGACACGCTACAATAAATTATTTGACAGTATGTTTAATGACACTTTTGTCTAATTTATTTATTTATTTTTATATAAATTCTCACTATTAACTAGCATAAATATTGTTAGCATATTTATTAGTATCTATTAGTACTTATAAAGCGTATATTAATATTCTGCATGACCATAATTTAGATCCCTTAATCCTACCCAATACCTAAATTAAACTACCTTACTAATCATTAATTAAGCAAATATTAGACAAATTTCATAGTTAATAGTTAGTTCACAGTGGGTCTTGAACCTTAACATAGAGTGTGACTTTCTTTGTTTGCTTGTCAGTCAATAATGAAAGACTGGGAAATTATTTATATTTTTGCATAATGCTTTATAATGCTTTTTATATTATAATATAAAGTTTTAAAAGAAACTTTTTGGTAATAACAAATAATAATAATAATAATAATAATAATAATAATAGAACAAATAAATTAACAATAATAATAATAGTTTTATTATTATTATTAAATTGTATAATAATAATAGTAGTAATAATAGTAATACCATTAGTAATTTAGTTTTAAGATTTATTATATTTTATAATAATAGTAATAGAAATAATACCAATAGTCATTTTGTTTTGTTTAATATTTATATATATATATATATATATATATATATATATATATATTATAATTATTTATTTAGTATTAATAAAAATAAATTATAATATTATTAGTAGTAGTAGTAGTACAAATACAATTAGTAATTTTATTTATTTATAATTATTATTGTTATTTTTATTAACCCAAACTCCTCTGTAAGTAAAAGAGTAAAAAGAGGATCATTAAAATAAACATGGCATCAGTCACAGTCTCTGTCCATCACCATTTTTACAATCGCTGCACTTCATGTGTGGGAAGAGTGTAGCTATGAGAACACTGTCTCCCCCATGTGTCAGTAAACACGGTTTGGATTTCCCCTCATCTGTCCTGAGGAACAAGGGCTGGGATGCATTTTTTCCTTCTGGCCCGTGGTGTCCAGCAGTGAAGTGTTTGGACCGCGGGGAGCCCGGCCGCTGAAAGTGCTCTGGCAGCTGGAGTTTTTGGGAGGTCGCCGCGAGGGCACAGTCCGCAAAAAAACAGCGGCAATTAGAGCCAGTGACTCATTGTGTCCACATAAATCACATGACATTGCACATCATAAACAGACTGTAAAACTTTAAAGCACAGTTAATTGTTAGTAATAGCTGCACGATTGATTTATGGCCCTGTACAAAGCTGAGAGATAGGGGCGGATGACCTCAGTGTCACGTCACTCTTATTACACAAGTGATATATTGCATATTTTGACCTGAAAACAAGCAGATGTTTTTGAGGAGTTTTGTTTGAACAGACACAATGATGTTTCCCATTTGCATTGCTTAATGGATATTAAGGGAGAACGGCCCATCTGTCTCTTGCGTTTGCTCAACTGCTGTGAGATATGACTAAATGTAGTTGTAAAAATGACGGTATCAAGCTTAGATGTTGTCATGGTTTGGTTCCTTGTATTAAACAAAACCATAACAGCAAAAATATGCTGTGTCATTGCCATCAATACGCAAAATCCTTAAACCAAGTATTCTGTTATAGAAATAACCATAGGTATTATTCTGTAATGGATTTTGATATGCATAAGCCAGATACTGCTTAGTCATAATTAGTCTCCTCTAATGTACTGTATATCACACAAAACTTGACAGTACTTATCTGGCTAGCATTTTTTTATTTTTACATGCCAGTCTGTTACTGTAGTATAACTATTTCAGGTACACCAGCCCCAAATGGCACATTAAAACAAAGCAAACTGTGATTGGTCACTTTGTGTTAATCAGACAGTTTCTTTCCAACTAAGTGGGCAGTTTTGGCCTGAATAATTAGCAATGTTGAACTTTTTTCTGTTTAGCCAAGGCCTAGTCAAGTGATAATAAAGGTAATAATGAACTTAAGACGGCTAGCTGGGATTTCTCTAATTGACGGATGCCCTCCGTGCTTCTGCTGTTAGTGTTGAAGTGGACAGCGCTGTTCTGCTAGCGCTACTAAGTGAGCCGTTGTTTTTTTAAGTCCCAACACTTATTCAATGATGTTTTTGCAATTACAGAGACACAGACAAGCATGTCCCACAGCGCCAGCACTCATAGTTTAATTACAGTTTAACTTTTCAGTTTTCCTCTGATGATTGTAAGATGTTGCCAGGCTAATTAAACACAGATGGCTTATTCTGAAAGACCTCAGCATGTGTGCGTGCTGCGTCTCAGGACCGCGCCAGTGTTAGAGTTTGGAGATAGAGCCAGATCATTAGGCATATTTAAAATAATCCTGCATCTGATTGTATCATGTAATGCTAATTGTGTCATTTGTGATTTATAAACATGCAAATAAGCCAGTGCCGCTAATGTTGCAATTGTAACACTCAATTTGTGTTTCATTAGGGTGAGTAGATACTGATAGTGCTTTATCGCTCAGCTGATCTGCCCTAAAGGCCTCTAGATAAAATGTTATACCTCTGGAGAATGTATTTTACTTTGAATAAATGCAAAACAGTTGTGCAAATAGTTCTAAATACAGTACAGAAATTACTATCTTAAATATTGTTATTTTTTTATAATAATTTCTTCATTTAGTAATAAATTTTTTTCAGGATATTTGTTAAATACTGAAAGTTTTAAATAAAACCCCATTGAAAATTAATGTCTGTGTGTGTGTGTGTATGCATGCGTGTGTGTGTGTGTGTGTGTGTGTGTGTGTGTGTATATATATATATACACACACATACATACACACACACACACACACACACACACACACACACACACACACACACACTGAAACAAAGAAACACACTATATAATCCTAAAAAAAAAGTTATTACAAAATGATTAAAACATTTTAGGATTATGAAATCATACCAAGTAACATTATTATTTGGGTTTTCAACAGACTTCAACACTCAAGTGCTCATTAAAGCTAAATATTATTCTGAAATTCATATGTTTCTCTTCAAGTGAGGTATTATTTCAAGGTATTTCATGTAGTAGTTATGTTTAGGCATTAGCTGAGGGACTACAATATGGTCATGTAGAATAAGGCGTTAATATATGCATTAAGTAATAATAAATAAGGCAGTATGCTAGTAATTTGCATGTTAATAAGTAACCAGTTAAGTGTCAATAGTGTTGCCTAATCTAAAGTGTTACCGCTTTTTCTTTCCACAAACATTTTCTTTAACATCTTCATATTTGCATATAGCAGTGCACTGCATGTTAAAGAGCAGCACTAATTGTATGCGGTGCTTGGCGGCAGTGAAAGTGGCCGTGACAGAGATTGAGTGTTTTTCTGTCCCAGGGGGCTCTGAGCTTTTCTCACCCCATGTCAGTGGCTCTCTGTTGGGGCCCTGAATCTCAGACCTGCAGGAGAGCTGGAGCCAAAGAGGCAGCAGGAACTCTTATTACAGGGGCCGGTCGAACCCTAACAAGCCTCCGTGACCGATTCCCACTCAGCTCTTTTCTAAACCTGCTGCTACTAAAAACAACTAGCCATGATCGCGTTTCACCTCCCCTTCTCTTATTTACTTTAATGAGTTAAGGTTTTTACGTGTGTGTGTATACATATATGTTCTGCATGTTTGGAGTTTTTAAGAGAATCAGAAGCGCGAACAAGAATTAGATGTGTAAATTTCACACGTCGTGTATGGAGGAGTAATTGAAAAGCTCTTTGTAGCAGCACTTTGACTGGCCTGACAAAAGGGGCTGAAGTTATGGGAACTCTTCGCTCAGAGCAATACTTGTTGACTTGTAGAATTCGAAGAGGATGCCAAAAGGAAAGTTGACCTATTCAAGTTTTTGCATACACAAGACCTCTTTGTGGTTTTTAAAGCTTGTCAGACACGTCAGGCCCGGTAAGAAACAGTATATTGTTTCCAGCACTTTGGATTCCTTTCCTTCTGACATCTGCCAGTCTGTAAAGATGATAAATTCTTGCCTCATTAGCTAGCGGTGTGGGATTACAGCCTGACAACACATTAATCACTTGCCTCTGTGGCAGGCCCCACTTGCAATAGGCATTGTTAACAAAACTTTTCTAATATGTCACTCTCCTCTCTGACAGGCCGTAATCAATCATCCTGATTGACAGAGCTGATAGATTACACTATTTATGCTCTGTGTAATGAAAGATAGCGTTTCCACCTACTGTCATTCCTGAGATAATGATAGCCCACCTCTGTAAAGGAACATACACACAGAGTGCACAAGAAGAAAAGGCGAAGCAGACAAACACTGGCATGCATTGTGAACTTTAAGCAGACAATGTTCTACTCCTCGGTGGGTGTCTCTTTTTGTCGCGCAGCATTGTTTAGTAATATGGGCTCGCTTTAAGGAAGGCTTCGACAATACCGCCACTGCCGCCGCCATTGTGCGCGTGTTCTGGCAGGGAGAAGTCGACTTTGTCTACGTGAGGATTCGGTTTCCGTGGCCTCATTGTGGAGGCGAAGCTTTTGTAGGCTTTTTGTTTTCCTGTCGGGAGGGAACGCGAACGACAGCGACGAATCTGTGGGCCGAAACGCAATGATCGCGTGATTTATAGCACACCTCGTATGTAAATTTTTCAAATATTGGCAAAATTACCAGTAATTTGCGCTTTCTCATTTTCCGTTCGGCATCGTTCGCCCATGTCTAATAGCGTCTAATAGCAGCTAATACGCGTTCTGGGCTTTGTTTATAATCTGGTTTACTTCATTGCTTGTGCGTTTGCACTGAATCTCCACATTTTCTTGCTGAAGGGGCTGCTGTGAGGAGTGCCATTTCAAAAAGAGGAAGCGAATGAAAAAGAGGAATAGTCCATCATGCACCTGACAGCTAGCGAATTTGGTGCTTTTCTTGTGAGACAGTGAGCTGTCAGGAAATTAGTTAACTGGAGCATATTGTGGAGAGGCAGGTAATTTAGCCTCATTGATGGCATCACATAATGGCTCAGAGGAGTCAGCTCCCTGACCTGCCAGTTCTTTGTGTATAATGCAGAATTTAGTGGCATGCTCAATGCATTCTGTCAGCTGCACGATTGGATTCTCAGCCCACTGTATCTCAGCCTGCAACATATTGGTCAATTATTTCTGAGGCTGTCAATGCTAGGAGGCACTGTTATTTAGTGTGTGTTAACGTTGCATCATTAAGACGCCGCGCGACAGCGAGAGACACTCCCGAGCGTAATTTATGTTGATACAGCCGCCGATAACCTTCATATTTTTTGACCTCTTGTTATGTTAAGGAGGAGGGAGGAAATCCGACAGCCGGCAACAGCGTCTCGTGTGGATTCTTTTAATCTAGCACTTAAGTTCAATACTCTCAACATCAGTGCCTATTTGTTTTTTTTTGTTTTTTTATTGTTTATTGTTAGCCATCAGACAGCTTGCATTTCCCCATCTCCAGTTAGCCCACTTGTCATCCCAGCATTGTTATATCCAGATATAGCAGTGCTTTATGAGATCCCAACAAGAATATAGCTGCTCAGAATGGCATAAAATAATCAATCACTCTCAGCACGGCATATGTACACTGCCACCCTGCCTATGATGTAATTGCATTAGTCAATTAATATTCTCTATTTACGAGACAGGCCATCGAATAAACTGGATAACTGTTTTGACAATGTTGACTTTTATTTGAGATGAGTTTAATGGCTACTAACAAGCCCAGCAGTAAATAAACAGCCTGTGTGGGTGGTGAAGAACTAGAGTACAAGAAGCCTCAGGCTGCTGAAACCGAATGAGTGTCTGAACGGTAAATGTGTCCATAAAAGCAGTAATATAGGCATTAGGATGGAGAAGATTAATGAGAATGAGTGAATGAAGCAGCGTCGAGAGCTGTGCCGATAGACGAGGCCTACAGGAGCATCACTTCGATCCTTTTTCTACTCGTCAGGCAGATGGGAATATAATTCATGTCGTGAGGGGTCAGGCAGTGTAAACCTGTGCTAATAGGTAGATCTGCACACAAAAGCATGGGGTGGAGTGAGATTTCAGATCTGCTCTGTTTGAGAACAAACAGCTAAGGCCTGTGTGAGATTAACTAGACAAGTGCACTGCATTAACATTCTCTGTTCTCATTGGCACTGGGTCAGAGCTGACAAGTCATTAACATACTGATCCAAGACTGCAGTGCTGATTGGATAATGGATGTTTGTGCGTGTTGTAGTCATCCACAATGTATACAAGCCTATTCTAAAAATTATTGAGCTTTCTTACCATGTACTGCCTACATAGTCAAAAAGTCTTCATTTAAAGAGCTCATGACAAAAATTGTGGACAATAGCCATCAAGGTTGTGTACTACTGTGTAAGCTTACAAAAATAGCTTTTAAAAGGTAACTCGCTCTTTAAGATAAATTGCTATTTAGTATTAATATGCATATTTTGTGTTCATCTGATCACCTTCCGAACAAAACACATAGGAGTCATAAACTATCTAAGAACCAATGAAAAAAAAAGTTTGTCACGGGACAAAGTGGTATGCAAAATTGTCATGAATGCAGTGCTCTGTTAACCTTTTAAAAACACACATAATTGTCCTAAATTCTAAAATGCAAAAAAGAGAAAAAAAAAAAAAACTGCATGTAATTTTCACACAATTTGTTTTTTATGTGCACCAGAGACTCAACTTAGTTTTGATTTCAGTAGAATTTGACATTAGCATGTTGCTAAGCTAACAACTCTTAAATAAGCAATGTGGTCTAAAAGAAGCATAGCACATTCAAATAAAGTATTTGTTAGTATGGACACTATCTCAGGTGTGTATATTTGGGACTGTTAGGGTTAATAAAGTTCGTTATTCACTGTGCATTCCCAATTCAGCATCCATTCACAATGTTGAGTGGCCTGTGAGAGGGAGGCCCGTTCTCCTCATTCACACTTTGAAAGGAGAGAGTCTCTGAGCTATCAGAGTACAGGCCTCCTGCAAATCCTGTGTGCCTCTGGGGTCACCTCCAGGTCAGTGGGGTCAAGTGATACTCACACCACATTCATCCCTTACTTAGAAGAGACAGAGAAAGACATTGAGGGAAGAGAAAGACCCTTTTCAAATCCTCAAACCTCAAACTATTAAAATAGGCTGTGTAATTCATCCTACACCATTAGTACATGTCCATGATACATCAAATTGTTCAGCTTAAAACGGTCATATGATGTTGCTAAAAATAACATCATGTTGTGTATTTGGTGTAATGCAATGTGTGTATGCGGTTTAAGGTTCAAAAAACAAATTTTCCACAATGTACATTTGTTTCTCCTTTATGCCTTTCTGAAAAATTTTACAAGATTTTTTACAAAGCTCATCGTTCTGAAAAGCGAGATGTATGCTGATTGGCCAGCTATCCAGTGTGTTGTGATTGGCTGAATACCTCAAGCGTGTGATGGAAATGTTATGCCCCTTACCCATACTGTGATGGCATCTCCTGGCTGTGACGATCGTGACCCAGAGAGACACAGGGAGAAAGAGAGATCCAAACGCAAGTATGTTAAAATCGAGGTCAAAAACAGCCAAGGTCAAAACCAAACAATCAGTCCAAAACAAATAAATAAATAAACAAAAGAGAGAACAGGAAAGGGAACAGAATGGGAACTCGGATGACGAGAAGGCAAGGAAGAATCTCGGGGGACGAGAAGGCTGGATACACGAAGGGTAAGGACTCCATCCAAACAACAGGAAAAGACTGGTATTTATAGGGAGGCTAATGACAATAAAGTGACTGCACCTGGTGCAATTAACAGGAGTGCAATTACTGTGATGACAGGACAAAACTAGAGGAATTCTAGTGCCTACGGTGAAGTGCCTATGGGGAAGTGAGCCCACTAGTGGACACCCAGGGAAACAGAGACTAGACAGCGTGACATTACCCCCTCCTCCACGGAGCAGCTGCCAGATGCTCCACCCGAACCCAAGGGAAGACCAAAAACACAAAGAGACCAGGAGGGAGGTGGAGTGGCGGAGGACCAGGGGGAGGGACGGAGGGCCAGGTAAAATGGGGAAAACAGAGACAAAAGGACCAGGTAGAATGGGGAGACAGAGACAAGACGACCAGGTAAAATGGAAAAAAAAGACCCAAGGAGTGCAACACAAAACAAGGAGTCCAGGAGGGTGGTGGACCGGCGGAGGATCAGGGGGAGGGACGGAGGGCCAGGTCCTTGTGGGAAACAGAACGAAAGACACAGACAAGAAACGCAGGAGGGAGGTGGACCGGCGGAGGATCAGGGGGAGGGACGGAGGGCCAGTTCCATAGGAGGAAACAGAACGAAAGACACAGACAGAAGAACAAAAAAAAAAAAATACAAGAACACAAGTCCAAGAAGTACATCACGTGACACCATCACGTGAGACTCTGGTAGATCAGCAGATACATGGAGAGGCTCTGGTAGTTCAGCAGAAACGTGGAACGGCTCTGGTAGTTCAGCAGAGACGTGGAGAGGCTCCGATAGTTCAACAGAGAAATGACGAGACTCTGGTACTCCCATGGTGTTTCCACTGGGTTCCAGAAGATCACTGCTGACTTGACTCTGCTCATGAAGATTATTGGTGACTTGCATTTGTTCATGAAGATCATTGGTGACTTGTATTTGTCAATGAAGATCAATGGTGACTTGCCTTTGTTTATGACGATCAATGGTGACTTGCCTTTGTTCATGAAGATCCATGGTGACTTGCCTTTGTTCATGAAGATCCCCGGTGACTGGACTTGGTCCTTGAAGATCACCGGTGATTTGACTCTGTCCTTGAAGATCACCAGTGACTTGACTCTGTCCTTGAAGATCACCAGTGACTTGACTCTGTCCTTGAAGATCACCAGTGACTTGACTCTGTCCTTGAAGATCACCTGTGACTTGACTTGACTCTGGAAGGTCAACGGTGACTAGCCTGGACTCTGGAAGGTCCACTGTGACTAGCCCTGACTCTGGAAGGTCAATGGTGACTAGTCCTGACTCTGGAAGGTCAACGTTAACTAGCCCTGACTCTGGAAGGTCAAAGGTGACTAACCCTGACTCTGGAAGGTCAATGGTGACTAACCCTGACTCTGGAGGGTCCACGAGAACCTGACTCGACTCTGGAGGGTCAACCGGAACCTAACTCTGGAAATTCAACGGGCACCTGACTCGACTCGGGAAGATCAACAGGAACTAGCCCTGACTCTGGAAGGTCAACGGTGACTAACCCTGACTCTGGAAGGTCAACGGTGACTAACCCTGACTCTGGAGGGTCCACGAGCACCTGACTCGACTTTGGAGGGTCAACCGGAACCTGACTCAACTCTGGAAAGTCAACGGGCACCTGGCTCGACTCTGGAAATTCAACAGGAATCTGACTTGATTCTGGAGGATCAACTGGAACTTGACTCGACTCTGGATGGTCAACTGGAACCTTACTCAACTCTGGAGGGTCAACTGGAACCTGACTCAACTCTGGAGGGTCAACGGGAATATGACTCGACTCTGGAGGGTCAACCGGAACCTGACTCAACTCTGGAGGGTCAACGGGAACCTGACTCAACTCTAGAGGGTCAACGGGAATATGACTCGACTCTGGTAGGTCAACCGGAACTCGACTCAACTCTGGAGAGTCAACGGGAACCTGACTCAACTCAGGAAAGCCCACTGTAGCTGCCATCCTCTGCAGTGGCTCCGGGCTGGCGGCCACCTTGTGCAGTGGTGCTGGGTTGGTGGCCATCTTGTACTGTGGTGCTGGCTCAGCAGACTTGACGTGAACAGTCTCTGGATCAGCAGACGTGACATGAACACTCCTGGGAATCTCTAGGATCTTTGACGGCATGGAGAAATAATCCAAAAAAGTGGCCATCCTGCACCGTAGCGTTGGGCTGGGTCGGCAGCCATTCTGCGCAGCGGCGCTGGGATTGCACCTGGTGCAATTAACAGGAGTGCAATTACTGTGATGACAGGACAAGACTAGAGGAATTCTAGTGCCTATGGTGAAGTGGAAGGGGAAGTGAGCCCACTAGTGGACACCCAGGGAAACAGAGACTAGACAGCGTGACACTGGCACGATCCAGAAAAATCGAATTAATTACAAATTAAAAATGAAATACAAAAGAGGCATTTGTTACATCCAGTGGGGACATAATTACTGATTACAATGACTTATACTGTGTTTTTATGTGTTGCGTTGCGTATAGCGCCGCGTAAACAAAACCATGAACATTTGTGATCGGAGAAACGACAAACAACAAGCCTACTCTACACTGCTCAAAACTTGTGTTTGAATCATCAGTGGCAAATTACTTAAATATAAAACACGTACTTACAGGCTGTGAGTCAGAAGCGCCAGACTGTCTTTGCAAAGTTGGAACTGCCTCCTTTTATAGAACAGCCTTTGATCACAGACCCATTGTAGGCTAGTCTGCAGGTTCAGGAAACAGTCCTCCATAAAATACATCACAGTGTCACACACTTGTGGCCTTGAGTGAGGAATGGCCGGTAGGAGAGAATGGCATGGCCGGCGGATTCGATGAAAGGACACATAAAATTGAAAGTGAAAAAAGTGATGTGACATACAGCCAAGATGGTGACCCATACTTGGAATTCATGCTCTGTATTAAACCCATCCAAAGTGCACACACACTGCATTGAACACACACCAGGAGCAGTGAGCAGCCATTTATGCTGGGGCACCCGGGGAGCACCTCAGTCGTGGTATTGAAGGTGGGAGAGAGCGCTGTACATTCACTCCCTTCACCTACAATTCCTGCCAGCCCTAGACTCAAACTCGCAACCTTTTGGATTATATGTCCAACTCTCTAACCATTAGGCCATTACTTCCCAAAGGCCATGACTTCCCATGTGACGACCCCGGGCTGGACTCCGCTTTGTCCATGGTGAAAACCGATCCGGTGATCCACGGATTGAATTTATTGTGTATTGATTTCCTCAGCGACCAGCATGGATCAGCTCTAGGCACGACGAAGCAGATATCGTCCTCTTTTGGAAGGCCAAACAATATGGCGGCAACAACAATACTACTGAGATAATAAAGTTATGCCGCATTTCTTTGCATGAACATTTGGGTGGTGTTATGCAAATCATCCCACTCAGTGATGTAGACATCTGGGGGCGTTTTTAAACGAGGCGTTTTAGGAGGGTGTGGACGAGTCTTAACTTTTATAAAGAATATCTCCTTTTGATTTGAGACTTTAGTCTTTGCAGCTTTACATGCATCTTCTTTATGCACCCAAGGGCTTGTAACACTCCAAAGAGTAAGGAAAAATTTAAATTGCCTCATAATTGCAAATAATTTTGTCTTGTTTTCCAGTAAAAGAAATATTGATACTGAATGCACTGTAAGTCGCTTTGGATAAAAGCGTATGCTAAATGCATAAATTTAAATGTTTAAATTATACTCTAAGTTGAATAAACAGTATATATGTCATTTTAGATTAATTCTTAAAATATGCCAATAACTTATTTATTTATTTGTTAGTTAGCTTTGGATCAGTAAGGAACTGTAGAGCACTCTAGCAACCACATAACAACAGAACAACCATCCAGAACTTTCTTGCAAAGACTATAGAGTACCCAAGACGTGTCACTCATATAGTTTTGAATGGCGAAAAATACAACACTCAATATGGCAGCTCTATCAAACGAAGCCTCGCCTTCTGAGCAAAAGAGCAAATCCCTAATCAATAAAAAGTCAGATTAGAACTTTAGAATTGAATGGGGAAAAATGCAACGCTCAATCGCAGGAAGCCCCGCCTTCTGAATGAAAGACCCTGCTGTTAGAAGCATCCCGGTTGCTATAGAAACAGTCAGCATTCTGAGACGTGCGCTTAAGACTGCGCATGCGCACTGGCTGATCTAGCCTGAAAAATAAGCTTTTTATAATGCTATTTGAGCAAAAGAAACTAAATTTATGACACAGTTGTTGTCAGATTTCATTTTGGATTTCAAATATGAAATTTAATTGTAAGCTTAGTGAACAGTTTTGGAGAATGTTTCCCCATTCAGAGTGATAGAAGCTGCACTTGCATGCCTGAGAGGCATTTCAAAGATGGCCGCCGAGTGACATGACTTGCCTTAAATGGACTTTGATTCTAGGAACTACACAGAAACCATACCCTGGCAACCACCTAAAACACCATAGCAACAACATAGCAACACAATCAACCACACAGAACCCTTTAGCAACCCTTTAGCAGAGCCTTAGCAGCCACCCAGAACTCCAGAAGTTTTCTTGGAAAGTGGGGGAAAAAATGTGGTGAATGAGCACTGGGCATTAATGAATGGCAAACTTATGCATCTTACTTTTAAGCTTGTCTGGCATTTTGAAAGGTTTAGTCATTTCTTGGATTTCCTCATGTTGATGGAGTAATAAAATAGCGCGTTGACGTTTGTAACCAGAGAGGACGATTTACCCTTGTGAAATGTCGGACTGGGCTCCATGTTTTTTAATTAGCATTATATTGCACAGGTGTTGAGGACAGTTGTGACTTCTGACATTAGTGTCTGGCTATTAATACCCAGCATGTGACCTTCGGGAAGCTGACATTCACTATAGAGCTGACAGATTCATGGCTCTGTTGCCCTGAATAAGGTTGTCACATATTTTTAAGTGCTTGAAACAGGTCCAGGGTGCCATAAACCGCAGACATTTTAATTCAGGCTGAACTGTAAGTCAGAATTTGCTGTATTAATGTTGGCCCTTGAATAATACAGACAAGGCTAATAGCTGGGATTAAAGCATTACTTAGACTTATTCAAGCATGATAACGTCCCCTAGCAGCCATCAAGTTTCACCCTGTGTAAACCATAAAATTCCAAAATATGTGAAGTCATGAGGTGAAATCACAGTAGTAACTCCGTAGCAACCGAAACTCAGTGTTTCAGGTTCTGTGCGTGTCAGGCGCGGAGCTCACGTTGTGTCTCGCAACTCGTTCCCTGAGAAGGATGTGTCTGGTTATTGTTTGAGATCAGCACGCTCTGGACTGCGTGTTGCATTGAGGGACTGCGGAATGAGGGTAGGGTTATGGCACCGCCGCTGCTCTATTGACAGGGAAGGGTGGATGTGAGCCAGTCTGCCCTCTCTGCAGGTGTTGCAGTGGTGCGGATTCCTTTCCAGCCTCCATCCGCCTCTGCCAGATCGGCTGCCAAACAAATGGTGAGATGCAAGCTGACAACAATAAGCTATCCTTGAGGCTTTCTTCCTCTCCTAGTGCATACAAGTCACAAATGTAACCCTGCTCTCCGACATGGGATAAAATAATATCTCTGAATCACCTGATATTGGCAGCAGGAACAGTAGCCTGCCGGTGGCACAATAGCCACTGCCTGGCCACGTTTGCTTGCCAGCTGGAAGCAACAGTCGACGGGCTTGTTTAAGGTAATGTGATAAGTGGGCTGCTCCTACTTTCATCACACCTCTTCCAAAAGCACAAGGGATCTGGTCCTTTTCTCAGCTGTAAAGCAAGACGCAGACGTTAAATCAGATAGGTTTGCCGTATCCTGTCATAACTCATCAGACTTCCAGACAGCTCCACAGACATCGAAACGGTGACACGTTTCTAAAAAACACTTCATGTTTTTCTAACTTTTTTCCCCAGCTGTAGTTAGTTTCAAGTCACTCAAATAAACCTTTCTTGATACATGTCTTGAAAATGCTTCTAAAAGGTTGCATGTGCTATCACAGGCAAAAAAGAGAGAGAAAGAAAATAATGCCACGGACTAGATGTAGACGTTTTCTCTGATCAGAAAAAAAGAAGCTTCTGATGACTTTTATCAGCTTGCAGCTGTTGTTTTTGGGGCAATCCTGGATGTCATTCATTTCAGGACGGACTGACACCTGTCTGGTGTGTGGGGCTGGTCTGAGCTCTCTGTGTGTCGGTCATGCGCTTGAGAGACTGTTTGTTTCCAGGCCGCTTTTGGGCCAGACGCCTTGCTGGCGCTCCAGGCCATGACCAGACTTTGAGCTCATCATGCCAGACATGACAGGCCTCCTTCTCTTTGGTGTTGAGAGTGAGTACGCTCTGTAGCCCAGTGGGGGAACTGTTTCAAAATGGCGACTGACTTTTTTTCATCCAGCTTCTCTTGAACTGCACATCACAGAGAAGATCAATATTGTCTGTGCTAATATGTGCGGGGTGATTCTCTGGTAAGTTCAGCGAGAACTTGTAAACATCCACCTTCACTGTATACTATACCGCTTCTAGATACGTGTGATATGAAGGCAAATTAAGAATCTAGCTGCTTTTTAATATTTAGCATTCACCATCCATTATACTTATCAAAAATATTTACAAGATCGTGTGTTAAAATCATGAGAAGTGTCTGTTGCATACTAGATTTGAATGTGATTTTGATTGTTCTATATTTCTTATTATTACCAATAGAAAGTTGTTGTTTGTTTGATTAAAGATCACGAAGAGAAATGTTTTTTTTTCTTTAGATCACTACTACTTGAATCATTTACAAAGAAGTGTGAACAGAAAAGTACAGTCAATTTTGATTTTGAATAAATCAATTAAAAAATAAATCAATACAAAAGATTACAAATTATGAAAGAAAATATGCATGCATGGATGAATTGTTCACAATAAGATCAAAAACGTTTAGAAAACATATATGGTGAAATTTGAATTCATGCTGACTTTGAAATTAATTTTAATGAGTAATTTGGATTTGTTATACATAAAATATGCACTAACAGGTCTATTTGCAGTTTATGTCAGAAAGCATCTTGACCTTTCCATTCCGTATTTGTTTATTCCATTCATCCATCTAGTTTTTATTTACTAACCTGTGCTGTCTTTGATTAGTCATATAATCTCTTGAACACGGAAGGATATCTATGTCATGACATAGGTTGGCAAGCTTGCCATGGGTATCACGTTTTGAAGGCATCTGCTTGCCTGTCTTGTGAAAGGAGATATAGTGATGGTTTCATATTCTAACTCAAGATTAATGTGGTTTTTTTACAGCCTGCTGGGAGCTGCAATTGTACATGTCACTATAACATAATATCTGGGATCTAAAGACATGACTATTCATTTTAATGGCCTTTTCGACTCAGAATTGAACATTACAATGCATACTACTCGTCTCAGAGCTCACTCATCACTCATTATGATGTCAAATCTTCATAATGCACGATTCCATGGAAGTTCATGCCCAATAGAGCTTGCTGTTAATCAACATCCTTGTTTTTTTCCTATTAGATCTGAAGGAATTTGACAAGTGGTGGCTTCTGTTTTACCTTACCCATTTGACTTCTGTAATAATGTATTTCTAAGTGAAATAAATTAAAGATTTTTGTAACAGGGAATATTGTAGAAAGAAATCCAACCTTTGTTTCATGACTGTAACCCATCCATTTTCCCAGTCCAGTATTTTCCATATTTCCATAAAGCCAGGTTTGACTGGTCACTGACCCGACAAATCTTGCCTCTTTGAACACTCTTGTTTATCTTCAAATAAACAAACCTTTAACAGCATAATAGGTTTAGACCTGCTTACAAGAAATCTCTCACTCAGATCAAATGCTCTGCGTTATTTTTCTTTGAGTTATTGTTGGATAAATGGGGGCCATCGCTGGCCGGTACAAATATTTTAGTTAGATAATCCAGTAATGTTTCGCTTTGCACTTTGTATAAGCACACAGCTCTTTTTGAGGCCAGATGCACATGACCAGAATGCTTTGTGGGAGCAGAGTTTGATTAAACAGAGCTGGTAATAGCCATGAGCTCATGATTTGTGGGTTGCATCATTTATTTACACATTCCTTAATAGTGGCTCTTTGCTCTTTCATAGTTGTCAATTATATTCACATTAACAGATGAAAACTCATTTAGGACATGTCTTAATAGATTGGTGTAATTCTTCTTTCTTGCAAATAACTTATAACATATAGTAATATAGTAACACATAAACTTAATAAATATCTGCTTGCACACTTAAAATGTTTAAAAGATTGGGCTCATAACCCCCTTTTTTAGAAAAAAAAATAATAATAATAATAATAAAAAAAAAAAAAAAATATATATATATATATATATATATATATATATATATATATATATATATATAATATTATTATTATTATTATTTTAAAAAGGGGGTTATTACCCCAAACTTTTAAACATTTTAAGTGTGCAAGCAGATATTTATTAAGTTTGTGTTACTATATTGTTATAAGTTATTTGCAAGAAAGAAGAATTACACCAATCTATTAAGATGTTAAAAATAATGGCTTTCTATTATGCTGTAAAGTTGAATGGCTATAATTAATAGTCTAGGTAAAATTGAGCAAAAATGCTTTTAATAGAGACAACCGTAACAGTATTGGTATCAATACTTCATTAATTGGTTACTTAGTAAAAAGATACTATTAAACACATTTAAAATATACAATCTTTATGCTGTTTCTAATTTGGAGGTTCAATGTGAAATTGACAGTATACATTTTAGATTTCAATTTAAGTTCTAATTTTATATGTCCCCCCAGAAAGAGATCCAGGTGGCCCCCAACCCCTTGGCCTCCTTCAAATTTTCTATTCGATAATCTGGCCCTAAAATGAAGTTAATTAAATAGCCCTATTCTAATCTGTTAACATGGGTGCAGAAAAAAATAAGCTACGCATACACACTGGAAACAGAGTATGCATCTCAACGTTTTTAGTGACATAAAAAAACAACAACAAAAAAAATCTGTTTGTTTTATTGTAAGTAAAGGAAAGGACAAATTAAAAATATTGTAAATATGTTAGTCATTGTAGTAGTAATAACTGCCTGTTTTTTCAAAAATAGTTTCATGGCCGGTGTGAAAAAAAAAAAAAATGTGTGTGTGTGTGTGTGTATGTATATATATATATATATATATATATATATATATATATATATATGCGCACCATAACTGTTTTCAGCATTGATCTTGAGCACCTTGTCAGCATATTAGAATAATAATATTAGTTATTTTCTGAAGGATCATGTGACATTGAAGACTGGAGTTAATTTTAAAACATTAGTAGAATACAGTTATTTTAAATTGTATAATATTTGTTAAATATTATTAATATTGTTATAAAAGTACCTTTTTGAAACAAAAAAAGAATAATCACTTCAAACACATATTAATGTTATTTTAAATTGCCAAGTCATCTAAAACTTATTATAGTAAGTTTTTGTTAAATATTAGTTTAATTATTAAATATGAGTTTATTAATCCTAATAATTCTCACAAAAAAAAAAAAAAAAAAATCTTACAAATAAAAACACAATTTGAACATTATGAACTGAGTGTTATGCAGTGGCATATAGACCAGCCTTTGAACATCATAAATCTTAATATTAGGGGTGTAACGGTACGCAAAAATCACGGTTCGGTATAGGGCTGCACGATGTGTCGTTTAAGCATCGATATCGCGATGTACGAATCCACGATAGTCACATCGCAGGATGTGCGATGTAGGCTGTCGTAGTTGATCCGTTATTCATTAACTGTATGGGCCAGCTACTCCCCTGCCCTTGACGAATGTGATTCGCGGATTAATTGCACAGCTTAACCATCATAGAGTGAAAGTTTATAATTGACAGGACTGAAAATCACATGCAAGTTTAAAAGGGCAGAGAGAGAGGGAGCGCGAGAGAGACAGAGCGCGCGAGAGAGACCGAGAGACCGAGAGAGAGAGAGAGAGAGAGAGAGAGAGAGAGAGAGAGAGAGAGCGCGCGAGAGAGACAGAGAGAGAGAGAGAGAGCGTGCGCGAGAGAGACAGAGAGAGAGAGAGAGAGAGTGCGCGCGCGAGAGAGACAGAGAGAGAGAGAGAGTGCGCGCGCGAGAGAGACAGGGAGAGAGCGCGCGCGCGCGAGAGAGACAGACAGAGAGTACATTAGAAGTACCATCAATGTTTATAGAAATGTATATGGATTTATTTTGCATGTAATTTTTTTTTCTTATGAATATATATGTATTTTTGTTTTGTTTGTTTCTATTCTGCTATGTACAATGCTTTGGCAATATGTACCTTTGTATGTCATGCTAATAAAGCAATATGAATTGAATTGAGAGAGAGACCGAGAGAGAGCGAGCCGTTTTTAAACAACAGGAGCGCTGTCTTGCTCTCTCTCCCTCGTGCATATTAATCAATTGACACGATGGTGTCGATGTTTAAATCATTTAAAATGAGAATGTAAGTGTGCTCACCCCATTTTTGTTTGTAAGAAAAAATATCGCAATATGTATCGCAGAAAAATAAAATATCGCAATGTCATTTTTTCCCAATATCGTGCAGTCCTAGTTCGGTACGTACCTCGGTTTTAAAGTCACGGTTCGGTTCATTTTCGGTACAGTAAGGGAAAGAAATGCAAACATTAAACTGCAGGTTGTTTATTACTATACACTTTTTTTTAAATACAACCCGAATTCCGGAAAAGTTGGGACGTTTTTTACATTTTAATAAAATGAAAACTAAAAGACTTTCAAATCACATGAGCCAATATTTTATTCACAATAGAACATAGATAACATAGCAAATGTTTAAACTGAGAAAGTTTACAATTTTATGCACAAAATGAGCTCATTTCAATTTTGATTTCTGCTACAGGTCTCAAAATAGTTGGGACGGGGCATGTTTACCATGCTGTAGCATCTCCTTTTCTTTTCAAAACAGTTTGAAGACGTCTGGGCATTGAGGCTATGAGTTGCTGGAGTTTTGCTGTTGGAATTTGGTCCCATTCTTGCCTTATATAGATTTCCAGCTGCTGAAGAGTTCGTGGTCGTCTTTGACGTATTTTTCGTTTAATGATGCGCCAAATGTTCTCTATAGGTGAAAGATCTGGACTGCAGGCAGGCCAGGTTAGCACCCGGACTCTTCTACGACGAAGCCATGCTGTTGTTATAGCTGCAGTATGTGGTTTTGCATTGTCCTGCTGAAATAAACAAGGCCTTCCCTGAAATAGACGTTGTTTGGAGGGAAGCATATGTTGCTCTAAAACCTTTATATACCTTTCAGCATTCACAGAGCCTTCCAAAACATGCAAGCTGCCCATACCGTATGCACTTATGCACCCCCATACCATCAGAGATGCTGGCTTTTGAACTGAACGCTGATAACATGATGGAAGGTCTCCCTCCTCTTTAGCCCGGAGGACACGGCGTCCGTGATTTCCAACAAGAATGTCAAATTTGGAATCGTCTGACCATAAAACACTATTCCACTTTGAAATAGTCCATTTTAAATGAGCCTTGGCCCACAGGACACGACGGCGCTTCTGGACCATGTTCACATATGGCTTCCTTTTTGCATGATAGAGCTTTAGTTGGCATCTGCTGATGGCACGGCGGATTGTGTTTACCGACAGTGGTTTCTGAAAGTATTCCTGGGCCCATTTAGTAATGTCATTGCCACAATCATGCCGATGAGTGATGCAGTGTCGTCTGAGAGCCCGAAGACCACGGGCATCCAATAAAGGTCTCCGGCCTTGTCCATTACGCACAGAGATTTCTCCAGTTTCTCTGAATCTTTTGATGATTTTATGCACTGTAGATGATGAGATTTGCAAAGCCTTTGCAATTTGACGTTGAGGAACATTGTTTTTAAAGTTTTCCACAATTTTTTTACGCAGTCTTTCACAGATTGGAGAGCCTCTGCCCATCTTTACTTCTGAGAGACTCTGCTTCTCTAAGACAAAGCTTTTATAGCTAATCATGTTACAGACCTGATATCAATTAACTTAATTAATCACTAGATGTTCTCCCAGCTGAATCTTTTCAAAACTGCTTGCTTTTTTAGCCATTTGTTGCCCCCGTGCCAACTTTTTTGAGACCTGTAGCAGGCATTAAATTTTAAATGAGCTAATTAAGTGGATAAAAGTGTAAAATTTCTCAGTTTAAACATTTGCTACGTTATCTATGTTCTATTGTGAATAAAATATTGGCTCATGTGATTTGAAATTCCTTTAGTTTTCATTTTATTAAAATTTAAAAAACGTCCCAACTTTTCCAGAATTCGGGTTGTACTTTTTAATAAAATATATATAAAATAAAAAAAGAATAAGAAATAAAATACTGCTGCAAAGTTCTCCACTAAATAAAATACTCTCAGTCTCAAACCAATATCATATAATAAAATATAATGAAAAATATAAATTAATAACTATGATTACAGTGCAGCATTACCAATCCCAGCTTGTAGGCCTGCTTCACCAGAACCGTGCCGTGCCTGCTGCTGTACGTGACATGGAGACCGTGTCATGTTGTCTTCATGACAACAATATCTATACTTCATGTTGAGCATAAATATAAAGCCTACTTATAAAGGACACCGTCAACAGTATTGACGGCAAAATAGACTGTTTGACAGGTGCAATATTTGAAAATCGATAATTATTAATTTATTTTTTAAATTACATTTATATCTACATTTATGTCAACCTATAGACTTTCAAACATCAAAGTGTCATGAATTAATATGTATTTGTGTACAAAATGACATATAAGCATATTTTCCTATTCTATTTTGCCTGGAAGCGCTTCCAACACGCTTGCGTGACGCATGAAAAATAGGCGTCGGTTCTATTTCTAGCATGCACACATTTGCCTCTAGCGCAGGCAGTCTGCAAGCTCTAACCTGTTAACATGGGAGCCGAATTAAAAATGGACACGCCACGCAGCTGAGACGCTTGCACCACGCATCCAGTGTGTCGCCGGCCTTAGCTGCAGGGCGGGATTTGTGCTGAACGTGGAGACTTCCGCCACTTAATATGTTCGTTTGGAAACACGAAAATGTACTTATGTTCCGCGCACAAAATATTGCATTCCGTCATTCAGTACACACGTGCACCGTACCGAAAGCCCTGTACCGAAACGGTCCGGTACAAATACACGTACCGTTACACCCCTACTTATTATGATATGTATTTTAGCTGTGTTGACCATCCTGATCGTCAGCATCCTGGATGTTGTTATATATTTACTTTAATGCATGTTGTCCCCTCAGGGCTATACACCATGAGAAGCGTGTTTAGGGCATCTCTGTTGTGTGTTTTGGTGGTGCTATGTCACCCTCTCTCAGGCTCTGTTTGTTTAACGCTGCCCGCAGGCCCGAGCAGCATGGATTGTGTCCTCACTGAATTTCCGCAGCGCATGTCACAACGAGGCCACGCTGCTGCAGGTATATGTGTGCCGCCACGCTGCGTCTCTGATCTATACTCGCCCACACAACCGAAGAGGCCAGAGCCGCTGCTATATCCACTCTCACAGATTATGCTCCATGCCCGGCAGAGCCAGATAAGGATGAAATAACCAAGCGTATTCTCTAGCACGGTGCTGTGTAAACATCTGTGTTTTACCTGTCATTTCCCCCTGAGAGCTGTCTCATTTCCTTTATCTCACGGCGCTCAGCGTTCTGCATCAAATTTGATCCTGCCCTTTCTCCTGCTCTACATGAATGCCATTTTGTCAAACAGGGAAGACATTCTTCATGGGATGAGTCGTTTAACATTTGTTAAATGTGGCGTTCACTGGCGTGGTGGACCGTGGTTTAAATCAGCGCTTATTACTGTGATTTGAAGAGGCTTGTCTGCTTGGCTTTGCCGTAGGTGCGAACATGCGCTGTAGCTCTTGTTTTGCTCAGCGGTGTTGTTTACACATTCATTAGCAGGCATTGGTTTCAACCAGCAGAGTCTCAGAGACTTATTGTGGTGCTTCATCACATATATATCCATGACAACATAAGTGTCTTCAGGAAGAGTCTGCTGCTCCACCCTCACAGATACTGGGTGGTCATGCGGTGGCCTTTCTGGAGAGCAGACTCTTGGTTTACTTAACTCACAGTTAAGGGATCTTATCAGGTCACATCAGCGTAGCGCACACTCTAATATATATATATAATTTTTGATAGGTTTTACTAATCTTTTTATTTATTTTATTTTCTACATTTTAGTATTTTTCTCCTGGTTATGTCTATATAGGCTAGTTTTTGATATATGCATGTCATTTTTAGCTAAAAAATGTTTGGTCGTACTTTATTTTAAGGGCCAGTCCTCACTATTAACCAACTATTAAGTACAACCTTAGCCTCAATAAACTAATAAACTAGAATAGTTAGTAAAATAGAATAGTTAGTAAGGTAGCTATTAAGTTTAGGTATTGGGTAGTATTAAGGATGTAGAATATGGTCATGCAGAATATTTTATTGTAAGTGCTAATAAACAGCCAATATGCAAGAAATATGCATGCTAATAAGCAACTGGGTCTCTATGCTAAAGTGTCACCAAACGTTCTTGAACATAATTACTTTCATGTTCCAGAGAGGAACATAAGTACAGATCTGTAGCTTTTTGAAATTTATTTTGCATACAAGATAAATTACATATTTAAGATGCAGGTAAAAATTATGCTCAAATGTTAAATCTATACCATTTACATTTATGCATTTGGCAGATGCTTTTATCCAATATAGACTTACAGTGCATTCAGGCTATACAATTTATTTTACTTTTTTTCATATACCAATAAATACAGTGAAACCCCAAGGTTGAGAACCTGTGTTTTAAGTCATGGAGGCCGCGGCTGTTTTTGCTGTTGTTCTTTTAAAGAGTCTGCTAAATACGGATCGGCTGCCGATGGAGCCTGGGCTCTGACAGGCACTCTTCTTGCTTTCTCTCTCTCTTCCTGTCTCTCACCCACCAATTCTCTCCCCCTCCACCTAAGAATGGGCTGTGCCTCCGGGGGCCACATCACTTACCTGCTGACACACAGGACATGATTGATGAGCAGCCTCGGGCGCTGGAGTCGACTTTGTCAGCTGCTCATAATTTATACATCTTATCTCTGTCAGAAGAAAAGACGGAGCATGGCGTATGGAAATGAAAACACAAGCCTTGTTTAGGCTTCTAGTATGCGCGGCACACGAATCTAAAGAACTTTGATTGCTATCTGCCCTCTCCCTCATCGGGCCCTAAGTGTCCAGGCCCTGTGCATACTCTCCGTATGTCTCTGCTTTCTGTGCTGGACAAGTGATTCTCGACTGACAGCGGTTGCCACAGTTTTCATCCAAAACCAGCTTTGGACATGTTTGGACAAGGAGTGGACCACAAAATTATGCCTCTCAATATCTTCACATGAAAAAGACATGCTGTTGAGAACCCTTCTGTTGAGGGTTCCTTTCGGTCAAACGTAATGTAGTGTATAATGTAGAGGTATTTAATCTTTAAGCACAAAAATGGAAAGCAATGGTTGCAAGATGCATTCTATATATATATATATATATATATATATATATATATACACCCATGCATGTATGTTAGGTCTGGAATAGTTATGTATTAAATATATTTACATATATAGTATATGCTTATCAAGGCTTCATTTATTTGATCAAAAATACAGGAAACATTTTATATTGTGTAACATTATTTGATGTAAAATAAAATTTTTCTATTTTAAAATACATTAAAATCTAACTTTATTCCTTTGATGCAAAGCTGAATTTTCGGCATCATTACTCCAGTCTTCAGTGTCACATGATCCTTCAGAAATCATTTATATGTAGCAATGGCTGTTGGAAATTCAGCTTTGCATCACATAAACAAATTATATTTTAAACTATATTAAAATAGAAACCATTAACATATTGCAAGATTACAGTTTTTTTCATATTTTTGATAAAATTAATGCAGCCTTTTTGAGCATAAGAGTCTTCTTTAAAAAAAAAAAAAAAAACATTACAAATTTGCTGTTATTGATAGATTTTCCACCAAAATAAAATGGTTTCATGTTTGAAAACAAAGGCAGTCACAAAAATTATTTTAATTGTACTATTGTTCTGTAAAATAAAAGTATTAATATTAAATGCCTGGTTTTACTTTAGAATACATTAGTATTAATGCAATGTTAATATATAGTTATGTCTAATTTAAATAATTAAAAGTAATATTTTAAACATTTTTGCTATATTTTTTTTCTTTTTTGTGCCTGCAAGACAAGTGAAATCTGAAAGAAAAATACTTTCTCCGTTGGCCTTCTGGTGTCATCTAATGGATGCCTTATTTATCATCCTTTGTCTCTAACAATGCATGTATTTAATTTTCTTCTATTCACAAACCTTTAAGAATCAGTACACCTAGTCAAAATTAAACCGAAAAGCTGAAGTGCAAATTGTGTCTCCAATGATGTGTCACGTCATCTTTTCAACACTTGTTTTCTCTAGTTTGTCAGTCTTATTGTCAGATCACTCATCCGTAACTTGTTATTTTAATTCTGATGACAGATGAGTGACGCTCCAGTAGACATCGCAGCCAGGCACTCTTCAAATACATTGTGTGCTTGTTTGCAGGAGATACATAAAAATAGTCACACTGTAAATGATGCCAAACACATTTGCACATAGGTACAACACAGTTGACCTGATCTAATGAAATGAATTCTGCTTAACAGAACTTCTCTTAAGCGATCATTATTAATTGTCTGAGGTTGAATGTCATGTCAGATGAGCTTTAAATGGACTTGACATCCCCTGTCTTGTTTACTGACTAACAGCATAGCTGAATTAGAAAGTTTAAAACACTCAGCTGTAATCATTCTTCACTTCTTTAGATGTGCTTATTTATGCTCGCTCAAACCCTTTCTTCTTCAATATTGTACTCCACGTGTTTTTTTTTTTTGTAGCGTGACTAGCAAAACAGCTTTGATTTCATAACCCCTTCCCGCTATTGATCTTTTGTCATAGATAAAAGAACTTTCCTGAAATCATGCATTTTTCATGCCGATATCAATGGGTTCAATTGAAGTTTTTGTATTTGGCGCTAAGGTTTGCTTAAAGCTATACTTAGCAATGCTGTCTGTTTTGCTCTATTGATTCAGTAGTTTTGTATCTTGGATATTGGAGGCACCAGTCCCTTGACATCACTTTACTTTGCCTTTGATCAACATAATAGCTCTGAGCAAGAATGTAGAATCGAGTAAATTAGACTAATTATGAAGTTTTAGGAAGATAGCGTATTGTGTATTGCATTAAATTTTAAAGAGACTCAAGCAGTCCTCAGAAAATATGTCTGAGAAATATTGTTTGAGACCTGTTCATAATGCATGCTTGATGTTCTCATGAACCACACGCTCAACTGAGAACCTCATTTAACCCGCCTCACTATCAAATAGATGATATTATTAGATCATAGAGGTTTTGAGACACATTAATGCCAACTGTGAAAGATCCTTTTCAGTAATGGAGTTATTTTTGGCATTTTGCGGGAAAAACAATGTGAATGTGTTAATATTAATTGACAGACTTAGTTTCATCTGCCTCCTGATTTACATGATGAGTTCTTTGGTGTAAATAATGCATAATGTTTCACATTAATACATCTGTTTATATAGTGCTGAAATAATAGATTGACACAATTGAGTTTTAGCTCTTTAGTTGTAGTAATTTAGTAATTAACACACACCTTTTTTTAAATTTTTTATATTAAGTTATCCCATATTTTAAGGTATCCAGATATTTGGGAAAGCAGACATTGTTCAAAGACAGATACTTTTTCCACTGTGGAGCAGTGTAGCTGTTAATAATTTTGACATGACGAACACATTGGGAATGTTCACACAAATAGGTGACAGACATATCAAAAAGCATATTGCTGGCACCTTCTGCTCAGTTGATTGAGTTTTTTCATTCTTCTCTTTCACTTGATGATTATCCTCTGCAAAGAAGCGTAACATCTCAGATGCTGCTTCCAGCTATGGCCATGCAATTTGTTCCTTTTATTATTCACCGAATTATCTTTTTCATGTAACATGAGGGAAACCGGTGCTATAGTCTAAGTTTTTATTGGCAAGTGTTGGTTTGTTTAGCTGCAAAAATAAATCCATCATTCAGTAAATAAAACTAATTAACAATGTGTTATAAAACAAATTAAAACAAATGAGACATTTAGCAATCATATGACAAATAACCACAATAAAAATTACATTTTGTGATAATTCACTTGTCCTGATAACACCGCTTATGGTTATCTGTGTATGGTTTTATTGCATATTTTCCATTTTCATCTAAGAGTTACTGCAAAAAATTATTAGTTTACAGAAATGGTCTTAATTCACGACAGTATAGGCGTTTGAAAGCAAGATCTAAGGAAACAAGCTTTTATGTAATTGGAGTTAAATATAATTCTGCCATTAGTTAGTAGTTGTCTGAATGTGTTAACATTTAATTTTGTGCCACATTTATGAGAAAGTCATTGTGCCATATAGGCTTGTCCTCAAGACTACAGGACCAATTTAAGACTAGCCCCCACAGGAAATAATTCCAAAATGATGTTACTGCAGAGGCGGCGGCTGCTTTTGTTGTCAGGTGTTAAATAACACTTTGGACCAAGGACAGCCAAATGACAGAGTCCTCTCTGGGAGAATCTAAAAAGAGGAAAAATATAGTGCAGAGAGGCAGGAAGGACTCCTCAAAGAGGTGACCATCAGCACAGCACTGAGATGTTTGGCAGCACACTGCTGCCATGGTGTAATTGGAGAGAAAACATATATGGGTGCAAATTACCCCCTGTCAGTGACATTAAAAGGAGAACCGTTGATGTCTGAGCAAGAGGGAGCGGGAAAAGAGAACGAGCGGGCGGGCGGGCGAGCGAGGAGAAAAGTGGAGGCTAAGTAAAAAGCAGATCAAATGGAAACATGGTGGGAACGAGGAGCGAGAGAGCACATGAAAATATTTCGGATAATTGTTAGCCGGTCGGTCAGACGGTGCGCATTTTGCAAAAGCAGACACAAAAGAGTTCGGAAAACAGATGTTTTGTTGTTTGGAGGTGCTGTGATTGATTTGTCACATTTTCAATGCATGTACATTTAAAAGGGACAAAAAGGAAACATTAAAGAGGACGGAGGCAGCACAGCCACTCATCTGATGTGTGATGTGTGTACTTAAGAGCCGAACATGCAAGCTGGTGGCAGAGGCGATCAAAGCATTCCCTATCATTAGAAGCAGATAGCCTGTGCCTTCAGCTTTCAGCTCGGCCCAGTGACCAAGAGCTGTCAGAGAACGAGTTGGAATGTATGACGATATCAACTTCAATGGAAGCTGCAGCCGTGATCTTGGCCCAGAAGTAGAAGCAGACAGAATCATGGGGATTTGGTGCATTTTCTGTGCTGGTTTTTGTCTGCAGAAGGAATTTGGAAATGGTAAACAGAACTGAGAATATCTTGTTGGTTGCTGGGAGTATTAGCAACATATGTATAAAGCGCTGTGAATTTTTCACTTCCAGTTTAGTTCCAACTGAATGGAAATCTGCACAGTTCAGGGCACAGATTCTGTGTGGACATGTCTATAAGTCATGGAATAAAACAAAACTAGAGATTTAACTGTGCCTTACACATTTTCCTTTTGTAAGAAATGTTGTAACTTATTTTCCAAGGGAAAAAAAAGATCATGAAGTTTAATTGAGGTTATTCCATTTTGCCAAAATTAAATGACCTTTGCATGCCATAATGTCAAACTGTAAAATGATATATTTTATTTTTATTTACCTTGACATAGTTGCTAGTGTATACAGGGGTCTTCTCCATGAAATCATTTCCTTGTCACTTAACAAAATGGACTCCTGCATGTTGGTTATACCACTGAATTTGATTTGATGGAGAGAAAAATCTGGTATTATTATTGTGCAACGTAACTGCTGCTTTAAACTAAATAATTTTTATTTATATAATCAATAATATTTAAGCTGATTATGGCTTCTATAGAAGTATCTTGAAAAAAAGTATTGACATCCTCCATGGCTCCTCTCAGTATGCTCAAGTGAGAATTAATGTTGATTCGTATAAAATAATGAGATCTATATCTGTCTATATCTGTCAGTCTATATCTGAACAATAAAGTTCAAGATAAAGACCTACAGTCTACTGTTGTACCTTACGGAGGTATTTTCTGATACCTTTTCATCCTTTTTACACTTGAAAGTCCCTATGTAGAAAGTACATTTTTTCAATTTTTTCTGTATGAATATTCACAGAAGAATGAAAGCCATACAGGACTGAAAGCACATCGGCATACATAAATGATGGCAGAATTTTCATTTTAGTGTTAGCTGTGCCTTTAAGAGCTCATTCTAAGCCCTTTCCATGATCTGAATCTGGCACTAACAGTCCCATCGAGGGCCCCCTGCCGGGGCATTTACTGCAGGCTCAGTCTGTCTTTGTTTACCCACAAAATCACTCAAAAAGCAAGTCAATGTTTGGCACGGCTCTCAGAGGAAAACTCCAAACTATTCGCCGCAGTGACGTGGGTTTCTCTTTTGGCCCCCAGTTTGTTTGTTTTTTTCTTTTCCTCTCTCTCTGTTCTCACACCTCTCAGCAGAACGTCACCGAAGAATGTTTTCCTCTCGCGGCGCATCAGCCTGTCTGAAGGCGAGCCTGACCCCCGCTCTCAGCCGAGCGTGTCAAAATGTTAATGAGGAGCTTGCAAAGCAGTGAGGGGTTAAATAAAGTCTTCATAAGCTGTCGGTTAACATTTATTTATTTATTTACTCGTAATGTTTTGCCACTTTCCTCAATTATATCCCCGGACAGAGCTTGTCTTGTTTTTTCGGCAGCTGTGCGGGCGGCCATTGTCTGGGCTCAGATTGCTGCTTTAGCTCGCCAGCCACCCTCATTAATCATCCCTTCAGACTATTTATAAAGCGGGAGCCGCCGCACCATTGGCTTTTGTCATCGTGGCACCCCGTTTGGTGCCGAGATGAGGCCTAATTATTAACTGTTAAAATGACAGTCAGCGCCGTTCTGTCAGCCGCACAGACTGACAGGTAGACGGAGGGGAAGGCCACAAAACAGCAGCAAGCAACCTGACCCATTTTTTCCCTCCGAACATCCCCGCAAACAGCTTCCTCTTTTTGTCTTTCTCAGCTGTCTGCTATCTAGCGAGCAAACAGATGCCGCCGCACTCCGAGGTAGATGATAGATGGCATTATGTTTCATTTGAGCTTGATGATAGCAAGAATTGTTGAGCTTGTTTATTGTTTGACAGGTGAAAGAGCGAGTTAGTTTAGAAATGTAAATGGACTACGTCTCAAAATAGATGCATTGCTGCAATTAGCGCTTGTTTCGTCTGACAGTCGCAATTTCGCTCTATTGTATAGACGGTGTCGCATTTGAGCGAGAACGGTGTCATCCTTTCTTGAGCTGCCAATAGTGTCACAATAAATTCACAACATCATTTAGACAGCACAATGACTGTCAATCAAACTACAATGACTTATCAAAAACCATGATGTTGGCGGCACAGGTAAACGCCGGAATAGTGGTGACTGTGTCCTGATGGTTTTAAGAAGCGGAGTGGACCAATGAGTGGAAGATTACCAGGGAACGTGAGCAGGATCTCTCCTCCGCTGGATGACAGTCTTTCTTATTTGTCTTTTGACACCATGGCAGACAGCTATAAGGAAAAAAGATAACTCACTGTGAATTTATATATATATATATAAATTGAGAGTCAGACTTTTTTCTCTCCTCCCCTCTCTCAAGCTTGATATCCCCAAATAATGAAAGGGATCAAGTTGCTGTCACTGTCACAGAACAAACATAAACTTTTCTGGCACCTAATAAATAGGCAGCGTGGCATTGTTTTCAGAGCCAGACAGGTGTGTCTGGTACACTGCTGATGCCTTCTATTATTCTGCTGGGGAAGCGTGTTTGCTTTCTTGTCATATATTGTCACACATCTCTTTCCTGAGAGGTGGGTGGCTTGAAAGATGGCCAACTGTAATTATACAGATGCCTCCTGAAGCTGCCTCGTGTTGTGTTTTGTCTCTGTTAGCAGCCAAACTGTTAACTCACAGCTGTATTTCACATGCTGTAGAGTGGAATGGACATATGTTGATCTGACCCCCCCCCCCCCCCAGCTTTTACTTTTCCTGTAGCCTTTTAATTGGATGTTGATGGCTAGCTCATTAGCTGGTTTCTGCCATGGGGAGGAGGCCCAAGGCACAGGTTACTCATCGCCGCGGCGCAGTTAAAAGCTCTGATCCCAATGCGGGTGATGACATTATTTGCACCTGAATGGCAGGTACATCAACATCTCCTTGTCAGCATCTGAAAAGGATGACAGTCGAAGCCTTTGTTCTTCCCACAGCCCACTTGGGGCTTGACAGCCTGTTGATGGATATTATCATTCTTAATGTCAGTAAATAGTGCCATGGCAGATAGGGGATCTGTTTCCCTTTAGTTCTCCAGCGTTCATTTATCTTGCAGCGGTTCTGGCACATTCCGGAATGAGAGCCGGATGTGGGCGACGACTTCACATTGAGGGAATATTTATTCTGCGTTTGTGTTTTGTCTCTAGTAGGACGTGGTGACAGACTAGCAGCGTAGCCATTTTTTTTTATAGATTTGGGCCACGTCTGATAGACATTGTTGTCACGATTGTTATTCGAGCTGTTTGAATAAACACCAAGAGCTAGATTTCTTCACATGATCGGCCTTTACGAAAATGTGGTGATTGTGTCAAATGGTAATATTTGAGGAGCAGCATTTATTTGAAATATTTTGTAACAATTAAAACTAACTTTTAAAACTGTAACTTTTGATTAGTTTAGTGCATCACTGCTTAATAAAACTGTATTTTTTTTGCATTTAATATTCAAGCCTTATATTAAAGAAATTGGCATTTAAACAAATATAGCACAACATTTTTTGTTAACAAACACCTTTCAAGCTAAGAACTTTGTTAGGTTTCAGATATTACTGTTTTTCAGAAATTGTACATGATACTGATGCTATGATAGTAAATGGCATGGTGGTGTTGTTGTGCATGTAAAAAAAAAAGTATGCCTCCAAAGTATTGCTATCATAGCTCCATAATCTTTTGTTGCTACTTTTTTCCTTTGTTGTTTTCAGAGATTTTGATCAGTTTTACATGAGCGTAGGTCAGAGTCATGGGACTTGTCTAGTCTGTCTGCCTGCCATGCAAAGCGAGTCTGCTGTCTGCGGTCTGTCCTGCTGTCGTTCCCTCCTTCTCGATGTCTCTCTTCCTCCTCAACATTAAGTTGACAGAGCAGCTCATATCCTGCACAGAGATGATAGATACAGTACGTCATGTCTGTGAGAAATATTTGTCTTCCGCAGGTGCTCGGGCGTCCCTTCTCTGAGCAGACGGTGCACATGACACTTTTTCGACACTCTTCTCAGATAGTGATTTGGCATGAAGGCATTATCAAAGGAGGATCTTTCACATGCAATTATGGCAGAAAATAAAGGTGATGAAGTGTGCAGTAGAGAGGGGAAGCAGCGGATCAAAAGGCTCTTGTGAGCTCTGATTAGAGTAAGAGGCCACTGTTCATCCTTGGGAATTCCACAGGTCTAGCTCGAACACCGGCGGACAAGATAATGAAACCTCGAGTCGAGTAACACAGTCTGCTGACGAATGCATCTCATCTGACCCAGCCAGGAAACAGACGGCTTGTTTAGGGTGGAGACAGAAAGAGAAGGCTCCATTATACTGGCCCATTTGGTTTTTGCAGTCGCAAACTTGTGAACATGACTGCACTGCTACAGTACATGACCTTTCTTGGTGAGCTCTTTCAGGTTATCAGTGATTATTTATTGATTTCATTTTGGGGCTTTATTTTTGATGGGGAAATAAAGGTTAACTGAAAACAATTGGAGAGACAGAAGTGCCTGGAGGAAAATTGTATTGCTCTTTCATAGCTCAATGGAGTTCCTTTTATACACTTTGTATGAGATTTTCTCCAAAAATTCATTTAGAGAAGAAAGACTAGACATAAATGAGACTTCTGATGAGTAAGAGTACAGAGCTTTGAAATGAATGTGGTAAAATGTAAATTGTTTTTGTAGGTTTTTAATGACAGATGTTTGAGTATTGCATACTGAAATCTCTGATGTTTGATTGAAGACTTCAGTATCTTGTCAAATCTATGCACAGATTGAAACATGGTTTGAGATATATTCTGAAACACTAGAGACGACGTGTAATGCCACAACCATTGTGTTGCAGATCTAATATCATCATTGATGAAAAGCAGTATATATACTGCTATAGTTGTCAGATGATCTCAGCTCCTCACAGGGATGTTGAAGGTGAGTGTGTCTTCCCTGCATGCCCTCTCCTGGTTGTGCCCTGAGGCTCTTCTAACTGACAGCTGTCACTTTCCACTAGCTGTCCTCAATATAAACCTGTGCTTGCGGTGAAGACATGTGTGAATGATGGATGCTCACGCAGCTCTTTTGTGCTCTGGATGAATTCAGCTGACCACATCTTTGAAGCAGATCCTGAGGTTATCTTTCACTCAAGGACATCAGGAGCCTTAATGAAGAAGGAGCCTAACCTCTTGTAGCCAGACTGCTGACTGAATGCAGCTAATTCTAAACCTTATTCTAATCTATCCATTCCTCCTTCCATCTGTCCATCCATCCATCCACCATTCTATCTGCCATTCTGTCCTTCATTCCATCCATCATTTCATCCATTCATTTATCTGTCAATCCATCCAACCGTCCATCTGTCCATCCATCTGTCAATCCATCCAATGTCTGTCTGGCTATCCATCATTCTTTGTCGTTCAATGTATAGTTTTTTTTCCTGTTTTTTTTTTGTTATTCAGTTTTCTGTCCATTTTAACATTCAAACTTTAAGACTTAGAAGACTTTTCTCTAAATATGCAGAGTCCTGACCTGTCTGTCTGTCTGTCTGTCTGTCTGTCTGTCTGTCTGTCTGTCTCTCTGTCTGTGACCCTGGTCCACAAAACCAGTCTTAAGTATAAATAAATAAATTATACTTAAATAAATATATATTAAGTATATATATCAAATGAATAAATTAAACCTGAAACCTGAATAAATAAGCTTTCCATTGATGTATGGTTTATTAGGATCTGACAATATTTGGCCAAGATAAAACTATTTGAAAACCTGGAATCTGAGGGTGCAAAAGAAAATCAAAGTTGTCCAAATGAATTCTTAGAAATACATATTACTTATCAGAAATTAAGTATTGATATATTTGCAGTAGGAAATTTACAAAATATCTTCATGGAACATGATCTTTGCTTAATATCCTAGTGATTTTTGGCATAAAAGAAAAATAGATAATTTTGACCCATACAATGTGTATTATTTATTTATTTATTTATTTATTTTTTTGGATATTGCTAAAAATATACCCCAGGAACTTAAGACTGGTTTTGTGGTTCAAGATCTCTCTCTCTCTCACACACACACACACACACACACAAACACATATATGTATATATTTATATTAGTGGTGGGCATAGATTAATTTTTTTAATCTAGATTAATCTCACTGTGATCTTGAAATAATCTAGATTAAAATGGCTTATTCGAATTCTGCCGAAGGCATTCAGAATATGTGTGTTACCCAAATAAAATTGACAAACAGTAAGTCTTTGAGAAGGTGTTTATCAAGCTAGTCGGAGTATGTGTGAAACAGGCATGAGCAGGGCCGTAGCTGAGGTCAGCGGGGCCCCGGTGAAGGTTGTACCAGTGGCCCCTGTTTGAAATTGTTTCATTTGTAGGTTCGGTTATTTTTATTTATTTGTCCTATTTACACAATGTTTAAGTTTTTTTCAAGTTTGTAGGTGTCAAGGTACAGAAACCAAATAATTAAATGTAAAATAGCACTGGATAGTCTTCAATGGAAAAATGAAATATACAATCAAACCTACATTTATTCAGACACCTTCAACATTTCTCACATTATTACAGTTTTGCTATATATATCAAAAATTATATCTGGTGTCTAAATAATTTTTGGTTTGACTGTTAAAACTACAAAGTAATTCGGTCAAGAGCAGTGAGTGATTTTCATTTTCATTTTCTTGGATTAACATTACAGCAGCCAGTAGCTAAATTAGGCGCGGTCACTTTAAGAGACGAACGCATCCAATATAATACACATCCCATTTTTTCCTCAACTGTTTCCTTTCACTTAAGAAATAACTGACAGTTTTTTCAAGCATAATTTCCAAGGTGGATATTTTGACATATTTTGTATGTATTTGTTGGCACAAAAATAAGCAAATTTGATGTTCAAGTGTTTTGAGACGCCTTTCTCTGCGTGAGCCCTGAACACCACAACACCGCGAGTACTGAATTGGGCTCTTTCACATCTTTTTGTTTGTTCAAACTGCGATTTGTATTTGTTCGTTCAGGTGCAGGAGGGACTTCGAGGAGAACTTCGCAGAAGAGAGCTCGGTTCAGTGTCGCTGTCCGTGATATGCGGCTCTCTCTCTCTCGTGAGAACCGAACACAGTGCGCGAGTAACCAGCTACTCTGTTCAGCTTTTCCGCGTCTTGTTTTTGGATGCTTTAATGTTTAAATCGACAAGCCGTAAGACTTAAAAACACGTGAAAAAGATAAGCTTTCGTGACGATGCACAGCAGTGGCCTGTCAACTGTCCTGAGCATCATTTTAGGCTGACCTCAGCCAGTCAGTTACATAAAATATCAAGGTGAAAGTCATCATAGTATAGACCCAGCTCCCGACCCAAATTTTAGAATAGATTAACGGCATATTTTTTTTATCGCCCGATAAGAGTCTCACGTTAACACAGCACGTTAACGCCGATAACGGCCCACCACTAATTTATATTATAGACTTCAATTGGACCTAACATATTTAAGGTCCAAATTTTATAAATCGTTTCACTAGATAAAACTCTTATTCCTTGGCTGGGATCATGAGCCATTTGAAGATGCACTGAAACTTTAATATGGACTTTCAACCCGTTGGATCCCATTGAAGTCCACTATATGAAAAAAAATCCTGGAATGTTTTCCTTAAAAACCTTAATTTCTTTTCAACTGAAGAAAGAAAGACATGAAGATTTTAGATGACATGGAGGTCAGTGATGCGCGGGTTGATCCAAAATTAAAGGGTGCCTGCAGTCGTCCGCGGTTGCCCGCGGTTACGAGTCATCCAAAAAAATATTTTTTATGATATTCGGGTCGCGGTCGGTCGGGTCCTTTGAAATAAAAATGCCAATTAAACTTTTGCCATTTATATAGTTCTAGACACATTTTTTAAATACATAGGCCTACACTTTATTGGCTGAATAACTGGCATGAAGATGACGCACGAGCTCAGTCTGCACGTAGAGATGGAGGCGGCAAAGAAGACTGCATGGGGAGCAACATTGCTGTTTTTGGTAATACATGATTTTGACGACTTCATTAAGTTTTGTTTTATAGAAAACTCTTTTAAAAAGATTTTCGTTTTGTATAAATTGTATTTTAATTTTGATCAATGTTTTATCAATCAGTTGCCCGTATTTAATAAATAAGAATCAAATATATAGCCTGGCAGACAATGTAATAAGGCACCGGCAGGATCACTTGCATTGCATGTGAACTAAACTCAGCGTGTGCCTCACAGATTTGAGAAATATAGGCTATATATCACAGAAAGCTTAAAATGTCTTCTTTTAAACGAAAATATTCAAACCGAAATAAATGGGCTACTCTCTGATGATGTAATCCATATGAAATGTGCATTTCTCTCTGGCGATCATGGCGATTCTGCATCGTCAACTTCATCTTTGCAGCGACACAGAAAACACCAGTTTATTACTAAACAATAAAATGACTCCTTGCATATTTTCGAACCAGCAGGCAATTCTGGGTTGAGCGAGACCCCTCGGAATGAGCTAGCGGATCGGGATATTCAGAAATGCGCTCTCTGCTCACGAGCTCTGATCGGAACAAACCCGAGCCTCAATGTCTGCTGACCTTGCAGAAACATACAAATAGACACTTTTTTATGCCTAGTTAGTTTTGGCTAAGTTCCTATGGCCCAATGATGCTACAATGAGCATTTACTGCTTTT
The DNA here is from genome assembly GCF_963082965.1 of Carassius carassius. Taxonomy (NCBI): domain Eukaryota; kingdom Metazoa; phylum Chordata; class Actinopteri; order Cypriniformes; family Cyprinidae; genus Carassius; species Carassius carassius. Next base: position 21,372,934 of record NC_081768.1, read on the forward strand.
TAAAAATGCGGGTCAGGAAGCGGGTCGGGTACAATATATATATATATTTTTTTTGCGGTCCGAGTTGCGGGCGGGTTAGTTGAAAACGTCGGTCAGGTGCGGGTTATTAATACATTGACCCGCGCATCACCGATGGAGGTGCATAAATTATCAGGAATTTTTTACTCTGGAAGTGAACTAATTCTTTAAACTTTTTTTCTCAGATATTTCAAACAAGGCTTTAAACCAACATTCAAAGTTCTTGACAGACTTTGCTTTCTAGTTCATTACTATTTTATTTTGTTATTGTGAACTGCAATTGCACTTTCTATTCCAAAATGAAATCCCTTTTTCAATTCCAATTCCTTCAAGTCAAGCTGTAATGTGGAATTGCCATCTTTTTTGTCTACTTTAGTACAAATATTGACAAAAAATCCTCTAGAGTTCCCTTGGTAGCTCTAAAGGATCTTCAGAATGCAAAGAGTGTGTCCTTTTGTTGAGAGGTGTGAAGATGTTCAGAAGTGTCATCCTCTTATTGTGATTGTCACATGAGAACAAGCTATCCAACATGATGGTTCTCAACCCATGAAAGCTTCCATAAACACTATTTACACCCTGTCCCTTCTGCATATTGAAGGTGAAATAACGTGATTGCCATTTAGGTTAGCTGGATGACAAGAAAGGAAGAAGTGATTACTAATTTGATACTAGCTGTTCTGAATTGAGCGTTGAAAGTTATCCTTGTCAGGCTTCTTGAGAAAATTGACCATTTTTCATCATCGCAAGTTAGTTGTCAGAGCAATTCTCAGTCATCAACAAAAACAATTTGGCTTTTTAAAGCAGGAAGCACACACTTCAAAGGCACTGTAGGTGGGTGTGCGTGTGTAGTGGGGTGAGATAGAGGTTAGATGTGTCAGTGTTAAAGAGCATCAACCTGGCCATTACAGAATGTCAGAAAATGTGCTTAATTGGAAAAGATTCGGCCTTTTAGAAAGCCGATTTCCCCCTCTTTGTCAGCACAACAGAGAATGCGTAATTGTGTTGTATAATCCTTAGTGGCGTTGCCCTTTCATCTGGGTAAGGAGATCCGAAAAGAAGGATTTGCGGGCAAGACCTCCCATAGCTGCCTAGGCAGCTTGATCTTCATGCATGCTGAAGAGATTTCTGCCTGCCTAAACCTGATTCAGGTTAGAAATCCCTCTGGGGTCAGTGCTCACCTTTCCCTGTTTTTAATTGTCGGAGAGAGTAAAAATAAAAAGACAAAAAAACAAAAGTTCACATAGAAGAAAATGGATTCCGGGCACCTTTAGAATTAATATAACAAAGTAAAGTAACCATGTAAAGATGAAAGCACCAGACGTCACTGAAAATGAATGACTGCACACACTAATAATAGTTCTTTGTTGGTATCAGTAGTTCCATGAAGAACCGTTAAAATTAATTGAACCTTTACATTGCACAAAAGGTCCTTATGGTGAAAAAAAAAGAAGAACTGTTCACTGAAATGTTCCAAAATGGTTCTATTGCTTTGTTACCTTCCTTTGAAACCTTTATTTGGTTAGTTTGTTACTATACAAACTAAAAAAGTAATCCACTTCACATTTGTCAGCATAGCCTAATACTGTTTAGTGGATTTATTTAGTGGAATCAGTGGAATTATGATTCCCATCTTCCAATATTATTTGATCAATATGGGGTTTTCACTTTGATTGAACATTTTTACATCCTTGTGTGGAAGTAAAGCTGTTAATTTCCATAATATAATCATAATGAGTAGCCATGCAGTTCAGGGCAGTTTGACTGAGTTAAGTGTCCTCCAGCTGTAAGGAGTGTATGCTTCCTGCCACAGGCCGGCTTAGAGATAAACACTCAGCTGTCTCTCACACACACACACGCACACAAAAAACAGCAAATTTCTCTCACGTTTCCTCAGAACATACATCACTTGTTTGTCCCCAGAGAGAAAAAGGAGGGTGATAGAGAGATGTGGATGAGCAGCAGGTTTGTGCTCGGGGGGAGTTTTTTTGGCCTGCTGGTCTGTGTTTGAAGTGAGCCACAGGCCCTGTGAGCAGCCCTGATCCCTGCATGGGGAATCACACCGGTCTCTGCAGGCTCCAGGCCTCTAGCAGCAACAGCAGCTGCACAACAAAAAGAGGTGAAAAAAGAGAGGCCGTAATCTTAGATGTTCTTTCCTGATGGCTAGCGTTTTGACATCTGACATCGTCAAAGACAATAGACACCCCGGTAACTGTAATACTACCTGATGGAACACAGAGAGGATTATCTGCTTTTATTATAAGTCTCGTTATTGTTTCTTCTCCTCACATTTCAGGTACTTTTCCATTCAACATTATGATGCCTAAACGCCAAGTTGTTTGTCCTAAAAATGAATGGCTGTTTCTTTAACTATATCCCTTTTTGACCTGAAAGCACACATAATATTTTCAAACTTTTTATTTTTAATTTACAGTCATTTATTAAAATGTAACAATTTTAAAATCAAATTGATACACAATTTAATATTTTTTGATTCTTGATTTTTCTTAGCTTTTATAGATTCTATTTCTTCTGAAGCACTTTAATGAAAATTTTGTCTCCTAAGTAACCAAGTACACAAACAATAAATGAAAAGCAAATTATGGTGGAAATGATGTTAAGTATAAATTATGTATAAATTTTCACATGAATCTTAGGTTATCATCATCACAGTGATTTGATTTTCTTTCGTAAAAAATAATATATATATATATAATAAATATATATATATAATAAATATATATATAATATATATATATATATATATATATATATATATTTTTTTTTTTATATATATATTTAATACAATACAAAAAAGCAGGTCAGATGTCCCCTTCTTTTTCTGTTTTGTCTTTTCTCCATGTGGAAGACAATATACTTTCCAGCTTTGTTTTCATCTATTACGCTTCACAGATGAAGAATGTGGAGACAAATGACAAGCAGGTGCTGTCCATCATGGTTAAGTCATGTTGTTTTACTGAACTGTCCGTGGAGTTTGACAGTTGTAATCTGTTGCTTATTCCACCAAATAGCGTGACCCCACACTAGAGCGGAGAGAGAGAGAGTTCGCCGTGTCAGTGTGAGGTCTGGTCCAGGGAAATGTTTGGGGCCAGATAAGCTTGTGCTTGACAAGAAACTCCAGATGCTTTTATATTACAAACTGTCATGTTGCAGGGGGACAGATAAAAGCCAGTGATGGGACTGTGGACCCTTCTCCAGCATGAACAGACACAGCTGCCATGCTAGCAGATAAACCTTTTGCTGTAGATTTACTTATTGTTATTGTAGGTAGACTGTTGGTTGTGTGATCAGATCTTCATGTGCAATGTCACAGCATCTGGTCTGTGTTAATGCACTCTAAAGTAAATTACAGATGGGTATGTGACAGTTTTGCATAGCCAGACTTATGACCTTATGCAAATGTGGCCAACATACCCGCTTATTCTTATTCTGGCCTTATCCATTGTTCAATCAGAAGTTCTGTTCCAACTGGGTTATTATCAATAACTAAAACAAGAAAATAATAATAAAAAATTGCAAAAGTACATCAAAATTACTAAAACTTTACCTAAAATTAAGAAAATAAAATCTAATTCAAAATATTACCAAAACTACAATAGTATATCAATGATGTAAACAACGCTGGTTTCCGATGGTAATTTTACGCAAACCCATCCAAATTATTTTGGGCCAATGCATTGATCACTGTATGACCTACTAAATCCTCTGGTTTACAGTAAATCTGTCTTCGTCTGCCCAGTTAATTTCCAGGAGCGAACATGCACAGCTTGTAATGCTATAATTCATTATCTAAATGCAGTCACCGTCTAGACTCAGCACTGGTAAAAATACAAGGTAATCCACCTTGACTGTCAAGCCCACAACCAATTCATTAGTCCTCAGTGGTGAGCAGTGGGAGCTGACTCCACTACTGTCTGAATTGGGTTTTCAATCTGAGCACTCGAGCCATAATCAGGAGACTGCATATGAGCTCAGCCCTCAAGCCTCAGTCATTTATACCTTCACGTGCCTTTAATTGTGACCGCCACAGAAGTGGCTCCAAGAGTTGACATGCTGGTGGTTTTTTTTTTGTTTTGACGAGGGACAAGTTTTTCCATTGACAGGCATTCAAAAGTAGCATGTATTCGGGTTAAAATCAAATGTATGTTTTTCACCATCTGCTGCACACAGTTTTAAAAGAGTGATTGGTTACATAGCATATTCAGTATCATTAACAATTTTGTCCATCCTTTGTAGTAGTTGAGTATCAGAAGAATAATTACATAAAGAAAAAAAAAGTGGACCCATGTTAATAATAGACATGCTAATAAGCAACTAGGTAATAGTGAAAATAGGTTCCTATACTGAAGTGTTACCAAACATGTATAATTTGTGTATAATGTAAGCTAAAATAACTGAATAATCTACTAATAGTATGCTAAACTAGTATGGGGGAAAAACTGAGAAATGCTTCATTTCACTTGGTTATATATAACACTGCTGTTCAAAAGTTTGAGGTTGGTAAAATCTGTAATGTTTTTAAAAGAAATCTCTAATTGTCACCTAGGCTGCGTTTATTTGATAAAAAAAAAACACTGTTAATAATATTAGAAGTAATGCTAATAATATTAATAACTCTTTTCTATTTCAATATATTTTAAAATGTAATTTATACCTGTAATAGCAAAGCTGAATTTTCAGCATCATTACTTCAGTCTTCAGTGTCACATTTTCCTTCAAAAATCATTCTAATATGATGATTTGAAGCTCCAAAAACATGTATTATTCTTATTATAAATTATGAAAGTTGTGCTGCTTAATATTTTTATGCAAACATTGGTACATTTTTTATAAATATTAAGTTTAAAAGAGCAGCATTATAAGTCTTTTGTGACATTATAAATGTCTGCTGTCACTTTTGATCAATTTAATGTATCCTCGATGAATGTATGTATTAATAAAAAATAAAAATAAAAAACCTTTACTGACACCAAACTTATGAATGGTAGTATATTTATTTACATTTAACATTTAAATGACATTATTGGTCAACATCACTTTTTTTATTATTGTTCTAGAGTTTTCTTTTTACACTCATTTATATCGGTTACAGATAATCATGTTAGCCTATATTTGATGCTTTTTCAGCCCTTTTTTATACTTTGTATAATGCGAACGTGATTGACGTTGTTATACATTTCTCAATTTAAAAAGGATGAATGAATAATTGGATATATCCATTTGTCACTGACTGTATAGCATTACCTCTGGATGATTAATTGTGGTGGTTTGGATGCTCTATGGTCTAGTAAGATCACAGTCCAGCGACTGCTTAGTGATGCATTTCTCCAGCAAATGTCATGGGCCTGTAGCTCCGCTGTCACACTATTAGGGTAACGTCATTATGCACACGGCCTGTCTCATCCTGAAAAGAACAGAATAATTCCTGCCCAAATTTGACACAAATTGTTTAGCATCATTTTTTTCACTGCTTGCAACGGCGGCGAACTAATCATTTTGCCATGCTTCAGGTATCCCAGATAAATGAATAGTCTTTTGAGTGTTTGCAGCAGCAAGCCTGGTGAATAACACATGAGCTCGGTACATTTGAGTGCACTTGGCAAAGACAGAAGCATTCATGTGGTGGCCACACCTGCTCCGGCGTGACGTGACACGATGGACATGGTCCATTCCCAGCTGACCTTCACTGTGACCGTGACCTGCAATGCTCCTGCAGCTCCGCTTGAGGTTCCAGTGATTGAGTGGCACAACACTCGGTTTCTTTTGCCTCCATCTCGCATGTCCGACTCTGCCAGTCTGGATGCTTGCCTAGAGCTTCTGCGCAAATGAGACGTAGTGATGTACTGACAGCTCTGCAGATGAAGTCATGGGTGAATTTGTCCACTTTGATGGAAGTGTCCACGCTTGTCTGATGGGCAAAATAACTTCACCCTGTCTGATCTTTTACAGTGACAGCGGGACAGCCAGTGATTTTAAACACTAATTTCTCAAAGGATAGCGATATAGGCTAATACCTTTTTCCTGCATGGATCCTGCATTTCCCATTCTGTGTATTCAGATAGTGAACTGTATTTTTGCGTTTTAAATTCCTTTGGCATGATCCCTGACTTTAAGGAGATCCTAATATTGGCTAGTCAGTTATTATAAATATACCCTAGTGTCAGTGTCAGCCTTACTCTGATGCACATTGTGACACACGATGCTGAAAATTGTTTTTGGAAACAGATTTATTTTGAGGTACTTACCAGTAACTAAAACTGGTCATGAACAGAATCGTATATTCAGCTTTGTTTTCTGAATAGTGTTGTAATTGTTAACTAAAAGTATTAAAAACTATATATATGTAAGGAATAATTGACGATGGGCCATTGAATTATTCGCAGAGTGGCCATTACACCTCGGGTGTGCATTATTTTTCTAATAATTCAACGGCCCGGAGTCAATTATTCCACTTATACTACGGTTTCCACACCTCAAGACATCAATCAGATGATATATTTAAAGGGATTTGTCCGGTTTTTGTACTCAAACTGCTATTGTGAGTAGGATTATTTCTTCCGCATCTCATCCAATGCCTCTTTGGCTGGTTCCAAAACGTAATTTTAAAGCTGGTAATGGAGGATTGAGCCGTTGATAGCATTCTAATGCAGTTATTAATGAAGTTATTAGAAAGAGAGTAAGAGAGACAGAGAAACATACACACACACACACACAGAGAGAGAGAGAGAGAGAGAGTTTGTGTGAATTAGGCTAACTTACCTCTTTGGGCCTCTAAACAGCACTGTCTTTCATGAAATGTCATGTGTAGCCTTTAAGTTGCTACACTACGTATAAAATACTGATAAAAATCGTCATGGCAGTGTTGACAACACCTTTTTGTGCGAACTGCGTGACCGTTATTACAGTCAACTAGCCTATGCAAAGTGATATGGAACTGTAATGGGGTCAAGAGAGATGCCTGGAACTATGTTCGCCGCGTGTTTCACAGAAAATAGTTGCACACCTCAGAGTGTTCATCAGCCAATGAGATTCAAGCATTCAAACGGCCTCATAGTGTGTGTGTGTGTGTAGGTGTGTGTTTGTGTGTGTACGTGTATATATATATATATATATATATATATATATATATATATATATATATATTAGGGGGGTAACGATATGCGTATTCGTATTGAATCGTTCGGTACGAGGCTTTCGGTTCGGTACGCGGTACGCATTATGGACCGAACGGTTCGTTGGACTAGTTAATTATATTTGGAAAATAAAAAAAATTGTGAAATATAATGATATGCGTTCAACAAGGTAGCCCAATAACCCAAACGATGTAACAGGCAACGCCCCTGACACCCCCGAAGAAGAAAAAAACACCAACTTATATGTTTATGTTAGGCTACTCAGTCAGGCGCTCGCTCACTCAGTACGCGCTGAAGGCTCGTTGCAAAATGGCCAATGCGTCTAACAGACCAGAAATAGAAGATCCTCCAATAACCAACAGGTCTGGTGTTTGGGTGCACTTTGGATTCCCTGTAAGCTATAATGGTGATGGCAAGAGAGTGGTGAAAAAAACAACGATATGTCGCATCTAGGGTACACCAGCGGGAATACAAAAAAACAAAAAAAACACCAGCGGGAATACTTGAAACATGTCAACTCATTTACGCCGACATCACCTTAGTGTGTCAGTATCTGGGAAAAGACGAAAAAAAAGAAGAAACATACTCGCAACAAACTATCCCTGCAGCATTTAGACAGACATTTCCTACGGATTCAAACGGGGCAAAAGACATCACCACGGCGATTGGTAGGCTACGAACTACCAAAGACGCGCGAATGGAAGACGCGCGAATGAGGCGAATTCGCGTCTTCCGCGCCGCGCTTAACGCCCTATTCGTGCCGCGAGACCTCCAGATGCGCGTAAACGCGCCTTTGCATTGACTTAACATTGAAATCATTTGCGCCAGACGCTCTATTCGCGTTTGGTGTGAAGTGGAAAACGTAGGTTTTAAGAACATGCTTAATGTAATTGAGCCCCGTTACAATATTCCTTCACGAGCCCATTTCAGACAGACCGTAATTCCTGCTTTGTTCCAAAAAACATAAGCCCTATAGAGAACCAATTGAGTAAAAACACACTCAATATAAAGAGTTATAGAGTTCCATATAAAAAGTTACATCTTTGTATTTGTTCATAACTAATATAACATTTACATTTTTTTTTATAAGGAGCTGTTTTTGTTTTATACAGTATGCTGCTAAGAAAACACCATAGAAGATGGGTAAAGAATAGCTCCATCATTGTTCAATGTAAAAAAAAAAAAAAAACATACTTTGTTAGTTTTAATAAATAAAACATTTTTTAAAAATCAAGGAAATTTATCTTCCAATTTTTTCTTTTTGCTGTATCTAAAACGTACCGAACCGTACCGAACCGTGACACCAGTGTATCGCATCGAACCGAACTGTGAATTTTGTGAACCGTTACACCCCTAATATATATATATATATATATATATATATATATATATATGTATATATGTGTGTAATTGAAATTAAGCTGGAATAAAATATAAATATTAGATAATGAAAATGAGAAATGTTGAATTGCCAATAACTGAAATAAGTTAGTTTAATAACTAAACTTATTAAAACTGAAATATTAAATTAGAACTGTATAGAAATTGCAACAAATGATAAAAAGAATTGAAAAAATTAAAAGTACACAAAATTACTAAAACTAAAAGTGAAATAAAAATAAGTTCAAAATATAAAAATATGAATCTATGAAAAGAAGAAGAAACTATGAAAATATATAAATGATACTCAACTAATGCTGTCTGAATGATCTGAATAATCACAATTACTTTTTTCTGTACAATCACAGGGACTGCTGCACTGTGAATTTCAGATAATCTCACCTAAAAAAATTTATATATATATATATATATATATATATATATATATATATATATATATATATATATATATATATATATATATATACACACTAAGTAGACATTCAAAAGGCCCTTTTTACCGCCGCATGTACCGCTGCGGCGGGGGTATAAAGTGCATTTGCAGCTTTTGACCGCTGAGTGGCGCTTTAACCACAAGTTATCAAACAAGCACATCAAAGCACATTTTCGCTAATAGACGTCAGTTTTGCCTCGCTGATGTGTTATATTTGATGGCTTCAGTCAGGGAAAATGAAAGAAAAACACTGTAGTTAAAATATTTAATATATTTAATATTTAATATCCACAGACGAAAGTTTGGTACTTATGAAGTTATGTGCATTTCTTAGAATGAATTCAAGCAGGATAAATGTCAAGCCTGTGCCTGTGCTTATATTTTCTCTAAGCTACATGGTATTAAACCATATTTTAGATTTGACACAGTTAAAAGGTGTGCAGTATTATTTATATTATATTGATTATGCGTTATATTATTCAAAAGAATTTGTGGTTTACTTTGCATCGGAGCATTAAAAGTGGTAGCCTATTTTAGGGGGGTAGGCTACATGGATTAATATGCAAAATGTCAATATTTTCATATATTATGCCTATAGTTTAATTTATATTTTCAATATAAATATATTTTTTCCTTTAATAAAACAACATGCATTTTTGTTATTCGTTACCTGTCCTTTAACTTATTGGGGAAAAACTTTTGTCTGTAAACTAAGAAATTGTTGCATGTTTAAACTTGAAGCACTGTATAATTTTGTTCCCATTATTTATGCCTAATTAGCCTAAAACAAGAATTAAACCTGCACGATTAAATCTTTGAAACTCTAATAAATGGACGGATTAATAAACTGTCCTCACGATTAAACTCAAGTTCTCTCATTATAATCAACAAAATACACAAGATGTAAAAAATTGCTTTAGTAATTGACAACTTAAGTGACTTTAAAGAGAGCCTTCTTTTACTTGCTTTTAAAGTTGGGCAATAGCATATGGCCTAAAAAAAAAAAAAATCCCAGATTTTTTTTTATTTTAGAAAAAATAAATAAACAGATTTATGATTTAAACCGATTTTTAAAGCAATATTCAAATGACGAGGAAATTTTACAAAACAAGTTTTAACATAGTTCTTTATCATTCATTTAGCAGTCAAATTTATAACTGCAACAAGATGATTAAAAAAAACAGTAATGTTATTACCTTAATGCTGGAAAGACCTTTATTTTTATTTATTTAATTATTTAATACTAGCCTATCATGAATCTAACCATTCACTCGGCATTAAGAGCTGTTAAGATTAAAACTGGCAGCTCAGCAGTGAGTCAGTGTCATCGACGGAGGACCTGTTAATATATTTTCTAGTCTATATTTCCATCTCGTTATGCCGCTGGTTTAGTTTTTTTTTTTTCTTATAGAACTTATTTGTAAATAGAGCAGACACTTTCTGTGTGCTTTCTCTTCGTCCTCCACAAATTAAGCTACTGTAGGTAGTTCGGTAGCGAGACGTTTTAATAATTTATTGTTTGCGATTGACAATGTTGTGATAAGTAGGCTATACCAACTTTGTAACTCCTTACCCCCCCAACACTGGACATAGCAGACATATGTAGCGAATACAGGAAGCTATCAATCAAGAAGGTATCAGGATTATGAGTTATTTTTCATTTTTAGTTTTTGATTATTCACTTGGATTAATCATTCATTTTGACAGAACTATAATGTTTATTGTATATAGACAACCATACAAGAGTAATCGTTACTAAGCCTGCACCAATGTTCTTTTCCATTGCCCTCGCAGATTCCTGCAGCTAAGCTTGGATGTACATTTACATTCCATTAAAGGTTATTGATGACATGCCTCTGAAGTTTGACTTTTTGCACCATAACAATACTTATAGGCACCTAGTCATCATATCTCATCATATCTCCCAAATTTTTCAACATGAACATTTTAACATAACATTATAGTCATTATGGCCTATGGCCTTTAGAAAAATGTTTTTTTGAGGAGGTGGGGAAGTGTACAATAGGCCCCTGTGGAGCGGCCTAAGCTTTTGTTCTTAATGGCATTTTTTTTCCTTACATTACTTTTACTTTCATACTCTAAGTAGTTTTTAAACCAGTACTTCTACACTTTTACTTGAGTAAAAAGTCTTTTTAAACCCTAGTATCTATACTTCTACTTGACTAATGAATGCCAATATTTTTGACACCACTGAGTAAAGCTTGGTGAGTCGATCAACGAGCATTGCTGCAGGCTGATTTTTGGTGGATGTGCTGTGCTTGTGCAGCCGCGGTCATCTTCATTTCTTCAGGTGAAAGGTCTCTCTCACTCACAGCAGAGTCTGTGAGCAGCAACAACTTCCCCTCCGCGAGCATTGATACCAGAAACACGCTCCGCCTTCACTCCGTGGATAAAGGATTTCAGTATGTTTGAAATGTTATGTTCATAACGTAGCATATAAAATAATAATAATTTAAAAAAAAATAACAGGAGAGTTTCAAAGTGGTTTAAGCTATTTTGTGTAAACTTTTTTCCCTATATCACAAGCCAAACTAATAACGTTGTAAGCATTAAATCTTTAAATGCTGCTTTCTGCTGTGAACATTTTGTCTGTGATGAAAATATCAGTACATTTTTATCAGTTATTTTATCTAAACAGATCGATTAACTTCAAGATTTCAAAATCAGATTGCATGCTGATATTGTAGTAGCACTGTAAGATTACATTTGTTTGAATGCATTATTGCGAAAGCGATTGAGTGTGAATCTGTTTAAATCATGCTTTAACCCGAAAATAATCAGTAAAAGAAACAGACAAACTCTTAACATCCCGCTCGACTCTTGCAGTCATTGTAACCTTCTGTTCAAACTAAATATGTTTAACATGAATTCTTGCTTATATTATGGGTTATATTATGGGTTGTTGGCATGAATTGTACTCGTGATGGAGCGCTCTTGGAGCGAGTGAAAACCACGACGCTCATATTCAAGTGTTTGTGCAAAAATTATTAATGTGCATTAATGACAGGGGGCGCCATCTCATCACTTAAATTTTTTTCCTGATAATGAATTTAGAATTTTTTTAATTAACATAATATCGTGGTGTATCACATACATTAAAACATCTACAGAAAGCTTGAAATGTTTTTTAAACGAAAACGAATTGTGGAATTTGTGAATGTTGCATTTCTCTCGTCGGAGAGAGCCAGCACTGTGAATTTCATCCTGCAGCCGACGAGAAAACATTTGTTTATTAATAAATAATTAAAATGTCTCATTTTTCAAAATTATTAGGCTACTTCTGCGTGTGCTTTGTTGCAAACTTAATGCATGTGCTTGAGCGCAGAATATATTAAGATTTGATTGTAAATTTAATATAAACCTCTGATTAGCTGAATATAACAAACGAACGACTAGAACTAGAAAAATCGTACGTGGGGGCAGACCATTTTTTAGTGTATAACCAAAACAACAGTCCTATATAAACCAGTTCAGCAAGTGAAAGCCTCATAAAACACTGTCCATATGAAAGAGCAAGAGATTCACACCTTTATCTCGACCCCCACAAGCCATACATAACTACCCCAAAAAACCCAACCCCCTCAAGCTGAACTGAACTCAGCCTGTTTTTGGGCTCTGAGAAACGGTGTGTTTTCATGTTACTGAGTTAAAACTTGCCTGCACTCAGCAGCACTACTCTGTATTCATTATTTTCTCGCAGCCCATATTATTATTTTCACAAGACCATAATGATAATAACAAATTATCAATTGATAATGAATCATTATTTTACAAAAATCATTGTTATTTGTGATCGTGGGTGTTTGCGGAAGGCTTTAAGACCAAGTGGAATCCTCTGTTCCCGCCTCACAGTGCGCAGGACTCGCGCTCAGTGATGAGGCTTCACTGTCTGCGGTTTGACTTTACTAAATCAGATTGAGGCCAATACAACTTATTGATCATGAGACCAATATTTAGCAAGCAGGAAAACATTAATTCTAACGGAAGGAAGATGTATTTCATTGAGCTAATGCTGTTAAATAGAGAGAGAGAGAGAGACAAACTATTCTAGGGCTATTCTTAAACTTGGAGCTCATTATATTGAAGTACAAATCCAAACACCAGAAACATTATGCATTTTATCAATAATGAAATGTTATGAAAATCATGCATTTAATTTTTTTCACATGCTGTATGGTTGAAATAATATTTTAGTTCACAACTTTAAGTTCCGTTGTTTAAAAAAATGCTTTATTGGCTAATGTTTCATAAACCTACAGTTGTTATGCTCTAAAATCCATGCCATTAGTAATTTCACAGTATTTTTACCACCTAAATCACTAATCTTTAAAGTCACAATTCTATAATGGTCAAAATTACTCAGGCCAATGGTATTTTTTAATGACATTATTTTATTATTATTATTATTATTTTAATAATTGTAGCCTACATAAATAGGTGAAGCAAAACAAATATTCGGATCGTCCCTTATTTTTTAAAGAATAAACCCGTATTTTCTACAAGAATAAACATTCTAACATATTAATTAATAAAAATAATTTAAGCAATTAAAACCTTTATTTTAAAACTTGAATTTAAATACTATTAAACTAACTTTAAATTCTCAAGGAGTTTATAAGTAAAAAAGGATAAAATGTCACAGTGCATGTTAAATAGTCTAAATGAACTTTTCAATAAACTAAAACAAAAATAATAATAAACAAAAAAAGGAATACGAATACAGCTCGTTATCAGACTGTAAAAAAAATACAATGAAAAAGTCATGACAACACATTTTTATGGTTGGCTACTTTAACTTATAGAAATAATTTAAGCAATTTAATGCGTTTTTATACTAGTTTAAATCTGAATTTTTAATACTATTAAACTGAATTTAAAATCTCATGGAATTGTAAGTTTAAACGGGTGAAAATGCCACAGTGAATGTTAAATATAGCCTAAATAACAGAAGACCTTGATTGCATGTTACCATGAAACTAACAAAATATATATTTTTTTTTTAAATTAACAATTCATGTATAAAATGGGACAGCAACCTTTATATCAAACACTTCGTCCACAACTGAGCAACGCGAGAGGAAGGTATATTGCGCAAGAGCGCACAAGTGAATGTGAAGAGAATTTTTAGGAGGTAGGATTTTTTTATTCTTAAATTTTAATATGCAATAAAAAAAAAATGGGATAAACACGAAATAAATAATAAAATAAAATAAATTGATATACAGTATATCCACTTAGCTTACCTGTTGGGTTTACCTCTCTCATTCTGGACACATCCAAATGTTTCCATATTCGTGATGTTGCGTATTTGCAGCTAAACTATTATTTATAAGGTAAAATAGGCTTTGTGGTTCACGTGTGTTTCAGTATCGACGGAAAAATATTATAATGAACAAAAATATGCCACAGTAGACCGCTGCTCATGCTGAACTGCGCTGTTTACAATGAATATGTGCGCGTGAGGCACCAGCGCATAAAACAGTTGAAATATACCATACTCAATTTTTGCTCACACAGTTAAGGCATAATTGGAGACAGTTTGAAAAATCAAGAACAATAGCAGTTAATAAGAATTATTGCTGTTAGTGCGGTCTTAATGCTGGACCGTTCTCATTTCGTTCCTCATATGGAACTTGAAGGATTTTTTTTTTGCTAAGAGCAAACCAGAATGAAAATATATATTTTTTTAATCAGTGTTTTTATATATATATATATATATATATATATATATATATATATATATATATATATATATATATATATACTATACTAGGTATATATATATATATACTATACTAGGTATATATACCTAGCAATGACTGTTTAATGACAATAGCATGCAGTAAGACTTTGTGTAAAGGTCTTTCTTTTACATTTTTACTGTAGCCTAAGACTATCCCACGTTTTTAAATTAACTCTTACTTTAAATTTTATAATGGTTTTTAAGGATGTTAAAATGTTATAATATAATGCTATTGATGTTTTACTTGTCCTTTCATCTTAGTTAACAAACTGTCATTTTATTATTACAGTCAGTTCAAAATTCGTCCCTTTGCGCCACCTGGCGGTAGTTAAGCGAATTATTTTAACACACGACTGAATTCAGTTAATGCCGCGGTAGCGGCGGTAAAGCCCATTTAGCTTGTCCTCCTACTGTATAAACCATTCTTCAGTCTAATCCTGAGGACATTTAAGTCAAGGTGAACCACTTTGTAGGTTCTTGATTAATAGTTATAAACAGTGTTAAATCTCCAAGCGTCTTATTTCGAGAATTGTACGTCTATTTGATGACTGTATTGCTGCGCACACTGTGAAAACTAGGGATATTTGGAAAGAAGAGTTAGGTGTGGAACTATCTGAATCCATGTGGAATACTTGTTTGTCTAATATTCATTCCTGCTCTATAAACAGCAGACACCAGTTAATTCAATTTAAGATTGTCCATCGCTTACATTATTCCAAAGTCAGATTACATAGAATATATCCATCAGTCTCCCCAGTGTGTGACAGATGTAATATGTCAGAGGGTACACTGTCCCATGCTTTTTGGGCCTGCTCTTCGTTGGTAAATTTTTGGTCTAAAATATTTGACTGGTACTCCAAAGCATATCAGAGACTCCTTCAGCCCGAGCCTGGACTTGCTATTTTTGGCTGCTCACAAATAACAAGGACAATTCCAACTATAATGCGGCAACCATTGGAACTGGGATTGATAGTTGCCAAGAGACTGATATTGAAGGAATGGAAGTCTTCCACTCCTCCTTCCTTTCAGGTATGGATCACTGACATGCTATCCATAATACAAATGGAGAAACTCCGCACCACTCAAATGGACACATTTTTCCGTTCTTGGACCCCTTTCTTAACTCTTTTTGAAAAAGCTAAAATACAGTAAACTAATTGTGTTCCTGTATTAACAACCTTTCCTCCTACTGCTGTACTAATTAAGAATGTAAACAACTGGCAATAGCTGTATCTGGGCCCTGTTTGTTTGTTTGTTTGTTTGTTTGTCTGTTTAATCTGAAAATGTAAATAAAATATATATAAACAGTGTTAAATCAATTTACTTTTATTTTTTGAGTGTTTTGTGCAGGCACATTGACATTTTAGATTGTTGGGATTGTTAGATTGCATTATTTTCTCTGTCCCTTGCACTGAAGAAGAGATCTAATCAAACACAGCTTCAGTTCAGACCCTCATTAGTCTGAGACGGTTCTTCAGAGAGTCATCATTTGCTCAGCGTAATGAATAGGTTAATAAAATAGAATAGTTTAATTATGTTTTACTCCCTCACTTGTTAATGGTTCCAGAGAAGCTCAATTTAATAATGCAATTCCTATTATTAAGTCAACTTGTTTAAATGGTATTTTACAGTGCCTTGATAAAATTACCGCTAGAGGCAAAGTGGTGATAGACAGACAAAGGCCATGGACAAATTATCATACAACTATTAGCTTGTTTCCAAAGGGTTTTATGTTAATCTTTTAGTGCTTAAGTACCCCACAATTAACATCAGGAGGAGCTGCCTTCCAGCAAGCCTTGCAAATTGAAGTGCTCAGATAAAGTAGTTATTCAGATGTAAACCAGAAGAACGTCGGGCTATCGTACTGAAGTGTACAGGAATTTTTATGTGCGCGAGTGCGCGTGTGATCAAGGAGGTATAACGATATCATTATCTCTCATGGGCTATGACACAAGATGTCTCTTTCAGCCCACTGCGCTTTTGTAAAGCACTAAAGCAGGACTCTAACAGGCAGATGAATGGCTCTCATCGCCAGCGCCATCTGATGAAGGAACACGTTTACGTATCAGCTCTGGTGGCTTGATATTCAAATGTGGCACTTTGAGAGGGCTGTAGAGAGATATGGCTCATTGTTAGGGTTTCGCAGCCCTGTGTTCCTTTTATGCTAAACGGAGTCGTACCCATGACGAGAGAGCGACACCCATCTTGTAAATCAGCCTCTATCTCTGCTAACTTAAAACAACAAAGGACGCTTCAATCCTAAAGGACATGTGTGATTTAATAGGCTAATTAGAAATTTTACAATCTGGTCTGTCTTGTATTTCATTTCTGTTTGGGGAAGAAGAAACAAAATCAGTTTCCTATTGTATTATCAATATAACTGATGTAGTTGGGCCACCCAGACAGAGGGCAAGCTGTAAATAGCATGCTAGCATTACTGTAGTTTCTCTGGTGTTAGTTTTAGTTTCATCCTCTTGTAGAGACTGCTTCATCTTTACTGACCTTTTAAAAGTTGGAAAAGGTCTGTCTTTTGTTATTGTGGCTACCCATTCTAAACAACTGTATTACACTATATAAACCTTTTGTTAATTGCCTTGGACAGTGTTAGCCAAGAAACCAACTGGAAAGGGAACCTGGCAACCTGAACAAATTACGGCGATCTCATTTGAACGGCACCACACATACAGTATGTTCATATGTTCACACAAAGTCTTGTAAGTCAATCTACAGTCTCAAAACTAAAAGTTAATATTGGATAATATTACTATTTATTCATATTTAGAATTAGTTTTTTTTAATTTTTTTATTTTGTTTAGTATACTTTTCTATAATTGTATGTGCTTTTGTAATTATCACATATTTATTTATTATAGAAAAAAATATTTATTTGTTTGTTTGCTTGTAGTCATTTTAGTTCTTCATTTAAACCTATTATATTTTAGTTATAAGATTTAAAAACTATATAAAGCATATATATATATAGTTTCAATAACTATGTTATAGATGCTTGCTTCAGACTTCAGTTGATTGCTGATGCCATGAAGTGTAAATTAACATATTATGCATTTATCAGGAAATGTAATTGGAAACTTGGGGGAAAAGTGGCACAGCTTACTCAGCTCTTCCCTTCTGAATACTAAGACCTAAATGCTGGTTTCATGGGACCATTTGAGATCTTTTTCATGAACATTGAAAGATTAATTTCTCTTCAGACAGGCACCCAGGGTTTCACTTTTTATTTGCTTTCACCCTATATCAACAAAGTCATTGTGTTAGTGCCCAGATAGAAAAATAAAACACTTGTCTTTATTCTCTTCCCCATGTAAATACAATAGATATGGTCTGACCAGACCTTTAAACATGATAAACACTTTTGCCTTCAAACCGAATTCCTTTGTGTCAGGCCCCATAACTTATTGCGCATGATTACAAAGCTACCGATATAATAAATTAAGCTGATGGACAGAATTATACCCAGTGCTTCCTGCACTCCCCAGTGACGCATACTAGCTTAGTGCTCCTTGACAGCAGCCTGTGATTTAACACTAGTGTAGAGGCCAAGAGGAAAACAGAAAACATTCACAGGAAAGGTCTGAGACTGGGCCTCCGCCTAGTTTATGAAAGCCTCTCTCATTCGCCATTAAAACCCAGAGCGGAGCATCTGGGAAGATAGGAACGCGTGTTATTTATACGTTAACAGCAGAGTTTATCATTTCAGTCAGGAGAGGGAATTGTTTGACACAATAGTGGAAGAGAAGAAAAAAGGGATTGCTAACTTTGTCCAGAGTGTGTCCTTTGTGCATTGAAACAGATGTGTCTGCTCTTGACGCGGGCATGTCATGGGTAGAGATAAACAGAGTAAAGCAAAGAGAGTGCAGAACTGGCACGACACTGGCTAATTTATCTCACTGAGAGACAGATTAAAGGCAGGGCCCAGTAAAACAAAGATGGTCCGCCTTAATCAGGGGACAGACTGCAGGGATAATAAATAATAAATCAGGCCTGGATATTGAGAGGCCTGAGTGTTATTAGAGAGCATGGCCTTTTAGAGCAACAAAAATATAAATTTCAACCAGTGAGAGAACTATGGGTACGTTCCAAAACCCAGTGTGCTGCCTTGCTGTCTACATGCCTATACTGTAGATGATTATCTAATGGACAGCATGGTAACTGAAATAGAAATTTTTAAATGAGCAATTCCACTCACAGTTGATTTCAATAGAGCATTAGCATGTTGCTAAGCTAGTTACACAATTCTGTTGCAAACAAGGTACGTACAGTAAATACTGGGATAATTATTACATTATATTGTAGTGTGTGTGTATGTATGGTTTATCCAAAGCAACTTACAAATTAGGAAAGTGGAAGCAATCAAAATCAACAAAAGTGTTATGTTCTCATTTGTAAGTCCTTTTGGGTAAAAGTGTCTGCTAAATGACTAAATGTAAATGATATGCAAGTGCTATAACAAGTCTCAGTTAGCTTAACGCAGTACATGTAGCACGTATTTATTTTTTATAGAATAAAGAAAATGAAAATGGATAGAATAGAATAGAAAAAGAATAGAGCGAGCTAGTGTTAGAAGCCTTTTTGCTTTTGTTAATTCCTTAATAAAAAGAAAACAGAATACAAAAAGATTAGAATTGCTAGTGTTAGTTATATATATATATATATATATATATATATATATATATATATATATATATATATAAATAAATTATGTTGTGATGGCATGCACCCTGAACCTTTAATTTCACCATGTTTACATATTTAAGCTTATTTACATTTATGCTAACATTTTGCTAAACTACACAAATATTTTTTGTCACTAACATTGCATTATGCTATACTTTGCATGCTTAAACAATGTTGTGATGGCATGTTCAATACACTCTTAATTTTACCGTTGTTATTGATGCGCTAAGTATAATTTGTTGTTGTTTATGTTAGATAACACTAAGGTTATTTCAGCGCATTATTTGGCACGCAAATGAACCGCAGGTCAGATGCAGCATGATTTCAATGCTAAAACATACAGCTGGCTTTTATGTTCCTCTTGCTCCATAGAAGCAGCATCTCTCTTTAACTATGATTAGGGTGAAGTCAGGAGAGAGGAGACAAAATTTAAATTTCTCTGTGTCATTAGTTCGACATGGGGTCACAGCTGGGCCTCTCCCACCATAATTGCATGGTGTGATTTATCTGTAAAGAAGCTAAAATACATATAAATCTCCAGCCTCATCTTTGTTGCAGGATTCTCTCTCTGATTAATGACCGGAGCAAAAAAAAAAAGAGAGAGAAACAAATGCACTGTGAATAAGTATGAATTATTCATCTCAATGGCCTGTTAAACGTGTATATTTTCTTAAGAAAAGTCAAGGTGTTTCGCGGTTATCTCCCGTTTTGCTGATGATGGAGAATGCGAGGTTGGCCGTGTACTCGGAGCCCTAATAAACTTTATTTCTACCTCAGCCATCAACCGCGGGCCTCACGCATAAATAGGCTTTATGTAAATCTGTCAGCACCTGGCTTGTGCCGAGGCTTCTGTGTAGATATTGGCCTGTCTGGAACTTTAAGACGAAGTTTAAAATCATTCATTAAACTGACCCGGCGGTAAATCCACTTACTGGAAAATTGCCCCCACTCTTCTATTTGGTTTGTAGATGCGATCATGAGTCCATTTTTTCACTTAATTAATTGGCCGTTTCTGTTGACAAGAAATTTATGCAGTAATAATTTGCTGGAAATAGATGCAGAGAGTTGGAAATGAGATATCCATCACCGCCTCGTGTTCCAGCAGCTGCGGTGCGGCTAATATGAAAGTATTTCAGCCACTGACGACCCCGCTGTTTGTGCAGTCAAGATTATATATACCCACGATCCATTGCCTGCCTGAGAGGCGCTCATGGAGGTCTATGATAACAAAGAGTTTGTGATTTATAGCTTGCTGTGAAAGCAGAACTTGATGAGATTAAACAATTTCATAGCACAAGTGTTTCTCAGACCTTCTGATTTGTAGTTGTGAGCCGATAGTAAATCAACTTTATATATCTGAAAGCCTGCTCAGCAAAGCAGTGCAATTACTGTTTAAGACAGCTACTTTTTATTTAATTTTTATCCAGGGTTTGTCTCCTTTATTTTCGCGCCTGTCAGGGAGGCGCTCACCTTCATAAGTCCTTCTCCCGGGGAGGGGAGGATGCTGGGAGAATGAGGCCTCCTGCTATCTTTCCCTCGCAGCCTTTAAAACCGCAGCGACACGTCTTGCTCTTGTGGTCGCCGGTTGTATGTTGTCGAGTGATTTGTAAAGTGGTGGGATTTTATTAATAATTACAAAAAGGATTGCACAGGATATTATTGAAACCGTTTGTTTTCACAATGGCATCATTAAGCTGCCCACGTAACTAATCGATTATCTTCATGCTGTAACATTTATTTGCTTTACTTTATGCCGTAGGCTGAAATAGCGCTGGCAAACTAGTCGACAACCTCCGCCTTTATCTCTCCTGCAAACATCAAGAGATCTCATTATTAGACACATCTGTTTTTTTGGTTTGTTTTTTTCTGTATGCCCCAAGTCAAAATTAGTTTTCACTCCCTCTGTGATCTTCTCTGACTGGGGCGCGCTGGAAGTAAAGAAAATGGCTGTCTTCACATAGGGCTGAGTCAAAGACTCACTTCACAGAGTCGATCTTCCTGCTTAAGCATTGCTAAGTAACCTTCACATTTCACTCATGTAAAAAGCTAATTTCCTTTAAGTTCACATGTCACTTTCTGCAGGTCTGCTTTGTGGGTACTCTTCAAATGTCTCAGAGAGTCTAATTGCGTTGGAAACATTCCAGACAACCCGGTTTGACAGTCCTACTCACAGAATCCTCAATAATTTAACATCTCACATACTTGAAAACATCCCTGACATTAGATACAGCTCCTAAGCGCAAAAGAAAGAGGCACCGTGTGTCATACCTTTAAGAGAGAGTGTCTGTGAAATGGAAAGATATAGAGAGGAGGTACACATGGGGAACTGAGTAGTAGTAGTATATAGAGGAGTTGACAAATGGCGAATTTAAAAGCATGATTAAATGAATTTGCTGGCTGCTTATCCAACTATAATTCATCATCCACAAACAGTTATATTCAGTTAATAAAAATGTATTAAATAAAGATGCTGTTTGCAATTAATCACCATTTTATTTGGTCAGGAGAAAATTATTGAAATATTACAACTGAAATATTAGTTTTGTAAAAAAAAAAAAAAAAATAATAATAATAATTTCTATACATTATATACTGTTTATTTTAAAATACCTCATTATATGATATATATATATATATATATAGGTATATACTAGGGATGCACGATAAATATCACCCGATATTTAATGTGCATCTTGTCAGTAATTCCGGTTCTGTAATCAGCGGAAAATCTGTACACGTGCTCTACAACGACTCTGTGTAGTAAATGCTGCTCCATGTAAAATCACGCTCATGTAGAGATTTACCGCCGATTACAGAACCGGCATTACTGACCAGATGTGTATTAAATATCGAGCGATATTTATTGTGCATCCCTAGTACATACACATATTATATATTATTCTAATACACACAGATATATAAATTAGGGCTGGGCAATATGATGATATTATCGTATATCGACAGGGCCGGCGCTCCGCACACGCACATCACGCACTGCGCGAAGGGCACCAAGTGCTTGGGGGGGGGGCACCAAAAAAATCTGGGTCGTGAAAAAAATCATCACAATAGGCTACTAGTATAAATAACAAATAAAGTATTTCTAAAAGCATGTTAATATACAAAAGCAATACAAAAGTAATATAGGCCTAGACCAAATTAGTCGAGAAAAAGGTGAATCTCTGTGCCAGTCTCCCTCTGGTGCCCCCCCTTCCCCAACTACCAGTGGTCTGTTCGATTATGCCTCAATCAATGTCAAATTTGGCAGACACCGACATGGCCTCGAAAAGGCACCAAGAGTCGGGGGCGGAAAAAAGAAGAGACAGCGGGATGATGCTCGCGCGTCGCTTGCAGGTAAGACAATGTTTTAAATAAAAATGTTAGTTTTGTAGCCCTTGCGTGTAGTATGCATGTCCAGGGGCGTCGGCGCGTCCGCGTCGCTAGTAGTGCAAAAGATCCATGGCTTTTAGCCCTGCATGTTGAGTCTTTTATTTTAACGGGGTCCGGGGAAATTGTGAAACTTGGGCTGTTAAAGATGCAGTTTGTTTGAGAAGGAAAGGAAGGCCAATCGTTGGGGTCCTCATCGTCATATTTGAATGACAAATAAAGCTAATTTTCCCCGTACGTTACAGATGTGTCACGTGTGCATATAGCTATTAGTGCAGAACGTTCCCTATTTAAATTTTTTCGCTTCAATACAATGTCTATCTGCCTCAGTCTGAACTTTAGAAAAACCCTGCAACTGAACGTGATGTGATTTTGCCAAATTAGACCGCTTAGATAAAGATTTTTCGTTGTTGTACTATGGCATGCGGTCATTTTCAAGAGGTTCGGCCAATGGGCGCCATCTGTTGGTGAAACTGCAATTAGAAAAAAAAAAACACAATCTCAGTGTTTGTATATTTTCATATTCACAGAGTTGTCAAATTATTAGGGCTGGGAAAAGATTAATATCGATTAATCGCATCCAAAATAAAAGTGTGTGTCTACATGATATATGTGTGTGTACTGTGTATAATTATTTTGTATATATAAATTATATATACAAAATAATTATACAAATTATATAAATTATATATACAAAATAATTATACACAGTACACAAACATATACTGACTCTCCCTGTCACAGTTGCCTCTGCTGAGCGAAGCTTTTCAAAGCTCAAACTCATCAAAACGTACCTGCGTTCATCAGTGGGGCAGGAACGTTTAAGTGGTCTGGCTGTCATCAGCATCAATGGGGACGTGGCTCAGAAACTGTCATATGATGACCTGATAGCTGATTTTGCAGCTAGGAAATGTAGGCGTGTGCCTCTGTAGGGCCTCTGACAACTGATGGTAGTGAAAATGTTTAATATAGTTCTATAGAATAGCAGAATGGTCTCTTTATAGAGATGTAGTCCCTCTGTTGAGTAATTTCTACTGTGCAGTTATGCATGGTTATTTGCAGTTTAAAATGTGCACTTTAAATAGGGCACCGCCAAGCATTTGTGCTTAGGGCACCCAAATGGCTAGCGCCGGCCCTGTATATCGACAATGTCTCGTAAGTATTGCAATGTCAAAGTCAACAGTCAGGTAATAGACGATTATCGACATTATCGGGGGGAAAAAAAAGACAAATGATAAACCTAGTAAGTTGCAAAAAATATTGTACACAGCACCATAGTCACCATACAGGTCTTTTTGCATGCAAGAATAAAATAATTTAGTAGTAGGGTTGGGAATCGAAACGCTATTCCAATTTCGGAAATCAGATCAAATGTGTAAGGTCAGGAATAAAATTACATTTCGATTCTGCTTCTCGATTTTACTATGCACATTTATTGTGATTTTGAAAGATTCAACTACAAGAAGACAAAATAGAACTCAATTCTGCACTTGTGCACTGAGCACACACACACACACACACACACACACAAAGCGCATGCACAAAAGCTGCCTTTCACTGGACTGAGTGCTCTTTCTTGTATTTTTACACATTCAAATGGACAAACAGACACATAATTATCAAAATATCCCATAAATACAATCGGTTATGTCTTAAGGGAATGTAAAGAATGTGCGTATTGGGCATATTGAATCCATGCATTGACGGCACCCGCCAGTCATTAATGTTAATCAAAGAGAAAATAAATGAAAATCCCTCACTGATCTTGACTGAATCACTTTTGTAACCTCAGTTTATATTTTATTTGCCTGTTGTTTGGCACTGACTACTGTAATGGCAACGTGCATCTGTGTGTGCAATTATTTTGGAGATGTTCCAATATAATTCATCCTTATTTAGAGTATAGGCCTATTCTATTTTGATCTGCAGTTTAATAAAAGTTAAACAGAAAAAAGGACAAATAGTAGCACTGCATGAGTTTCTTAATATTTATTTAAACAGAATGTATGATGATAAACCACAAACATGACCGGTATAATTAAAACCTTAATAAAGTTTAATTATTCCTTCAGCACACATTTTAGTGCAATATTTTTACAGATTTTTTTTTAAACCATGTATACAATATGATTGTTTAATTAAGCTGAGGTATAGCATAAAGTTTTATTGCATATGGATGAAGACATTAGTAGGCTTCTCAGCTCACCCCTCAACATGCACAAGTTCAGAGTTTTGGCAGCCAAACCCTAAATATTATATTGTGGGCATTGTATTTTGATTAATAAAACAAAAAATTACAATACAGAAATGAAATTGAAATGAACTAATTAATTAAACAGTTATTTTTATTGAGTTAAAACAGGTCAAAAGGGACCTCTGAACTAGTAGGCTACCAGAGTTTTTTTTTTTAATAATAATAATTTTTGCTTAGAATACCTTTTTAATCCCTGCGTGATTTTAGTCATACATGATAAATATTAAATACGTTATAGCTTGGCTACAAGTTTAAAAACAACGCTGCAATTGTTATAATCAAGGAACTTAAACTTACCATCATGAAATATGTCTACACAGGCGATAATGCCCAAAAGAAAGAGAAACATCAGAAAATATTCAAGACATTATTATGACATTAACATGCATTTATCATTCTAACAGTCACCTCCAGAATATCCAACTTCACCATGATTAACTTAAAATTTTAGTTTTCCTCAACAGTTCGAGATTCATTTCCAACACAAATTTGATAAGTACAGAGTGGAAATAATTAGCAACACCAAAATAACAGCAAAGCTCATGTTTTCTGTTAGTTTAAGTACGAACTAAGAAAAGTAAAACCAAACTTTGTGGCAATTATTAAGACCAAACTGAACATGGTGTGTGTTTATGGTGCATGTTGACAATGTTTCCCTGATAGGTAGATAGATAGATAGATGGATGGATGGATGGATGGATGGATGGATAGAAAGATTGATAGATTGATTTGTTTGTGTGGTATATGCCTTTACTGTTCAAATATTGTTATTCTGAAACAATACCCCCCCCCCCCCCCTATTTAATGTTTGTAATACTTTTTTGGGAACTTTCAAGGCATTCAGCTCACAAATGTCTTCAGTATATTATAAGAATAAAATGTTAATTGACTCATGAAAATAAACTTTTTTTTTTGACTGATGTCTTGAGTAAACTTCATTAAACATTTTTCCACGTACATTTGTACATTCCATCGAGTCAATCTTGATAGAGTAAAAGTAATTAACTTCCTGTTGTGCCTAAACCTTTACTTTTTAAAGCTGAGCTGTACATAAAGTTTCGTCTCCGGAGAGAATTTGGGTTTATGCTTGAGGCAAAAGCTGTTTCACTTGTGATCACTGATCATATGATACACTTATGTAGCACAAGTGCATTGAAGTAGAACTGGTAAATCATTAAATACTTGCTCAATGCAGCTCACACTGTGCTCACACCACAGAAAAGACTCTTAAACCCCTTGGAGGGCAGGCTCCATTACATCCAGCCTTCACTTTCTAGTCATTACCTAAGAAAACAGAATTAATACAGTTTTATGCACACTACAGCCATTTAAAACGCATTACTGCCACACATCTGAGAGACAATTATGAAGGTTAAAAACATTAAAGTGCTTCTTCAGTGATTGGCACCCCAAATGTTTTCCCGCTCTCAGTGCGACATTTATACCACATATAATCGCAGTCTGCGCTTCAAATATAATTTATAGGTCTGACCCATATATATAACGATTTATGCAAAGAATATCACAATTAAATGACCTTAATAATTACAAACAGAAAATCAGACCGACATTTCATTGACTTAAATATACACAAAGATGTTTGTTTTCCCTCTGATCTTCGGCTCATCAGAAAAAAAGAAGTCTTGCACGAAAGACAAGGAAAGTTTCATACCCACAGAAAACATTTTTTTTCTCTCTCGTTACAGACCCAGAGAGAAAACATATCAAAAAACATTTTACTACATGTCTTTTGCAAGCACAAAAAGCTGAAATGGTGTCAAGAGAAAACAAAACAGAAAGCTTGTTTCTTCTAACAATTGCTTTAAGCTACAAAATCTCCTTGAATCCCAAGCCTCCCGTTACTGTCGAATTTCCACTCTCTTTCTCTCGCTCACTCGCTCTTAAAGGGAAAGCAGACCCTTCTGTTGGGCCTGATAGGTTGTAGGCTGATGCTTAGCAACAACATTCCTGTGCCTTAAGTAGCAGTAAGCCCCTGGCTGAACTCTTTGAAGTGGCTGTCAGGCCACATTTATTTCGTTTTAGCACTTTGTCTACTTGTCCAGATATATAAGGAGATAAAACGCACTGGTGTTTACACTGATCTTTGCCTCTCTTTCTCTCTCCCTTTGTCTGTCTCACTCTATCTCTGTATATCTCTTTTGCAGTGCTGGTAATTAGATTGTAGCCCTGATCAGACCTGGTGAGGATGAGATGTTCTGTGAGTTGCGCTAGGCACGCTAGACTCTTGATGTTTCGGCGAGGGAACTCTCCAGCTTTGGGGGTTCGCACAAAACCAAATCATAGCGTTAACTGCATCTTAGCCACCCGTTCACCTCTTCCCACTGTCTGGGGTGGAGATTTGTTTGGAGTTGATAATCACAAATGGCTGGATTTTTCGTCATTTATTTGCATGGAAGAAAAAAGGACATGCGAAGGGAAGAGGGAGCACGAGTATGATGTATAATGCAGGAGACGAGTCATATTTCACTGTGACATTTTCAGCAAGCAGTCCTCCCTTTGAGTGCAGAGCCCCTGTTGGGCTGAGAGCTGATGTGGCTTTTTCTGTTAATGCCATTATTAGAGACTTTTTTCTTTCTCCAGCTTGTAAATTTCTGCTGCATTATCATAAAGTGTAGTGATTACTCAGTGTATAAAGACAATAATGATGTGAGCAGGCAGCATATGCCCAGGGCCTGGAGAATAAGAGCTCAGCGTGCTGAGACGAGAGGCTTATGCAAACCTGACACTGCAGCGCCCCCATCTGACCAGTGCAAGTAGTAGTGTGTGTGTGTGAGAGAGAGAGAGAGAGAGAGCGTGTGAGTGGGTGTTGAGAAAGAAAGCAAGAACAACAACAAACAAAAGGAAGGTAGAATGAATGAGAGCTCCAGTGCTGAGACTGGAGAATGTGTGTCGGCATTGACTCTGGATGTTGTTTTAAATCTCAGAAGGATGCACAGTTAGCTGCAGCAACTTCTGCAAAGACCTCCAAAAGTTACCGCACCATGTGGTCCATATTTTTCTGAATAGGGGTCGGCTAGATTTTGGACTTGATGGATATTCATCTGAGCAGTTAGATGAGTGAAGGTTCTTGCTTTCTTCCTCACGGCTCAGTGGCATAACTGCATCTAAAGATACTTTCATCTAGACTATAGACTGCATGTCCATCCTTCTGTTTAGACTCATAATGGATTGAAGTCTCAAATGTTTTTTATGTATTTATATAAATATTTGTTATGTATTTATATTTTAAGTGTGTATATATATATATGTATATATATATATATATATATATATATGTATATATATATATATATATATATGTATATATATTCCCCATAGTGAATGTTTAAGCATAATCTATTTTTATACTGCCTAACCCTTAGAGACCACACTTGAAAAATTATGGATGACATTTAATTAATAGAAAATATATAATGATATCATTTCGAGATTTCAAGATAGTTCACACAAGAACACTTTCCAACAAATAAGTTGGAAAGAAAAAAGTTTGTTTGAAATGATATAACAATACATTCAAAACTCAGACTAAATGTATTCAAACTGTTTCTGTTTGTATAAAGTTAGTGTGATGAACTACACTTGTGGTTGTTCTACTAGGTCATCTTGGGGAAACTTTATGCTTAACTGCTTTATGCTTATATCTTATTTTTACTGCAAATATCTGCAATGCACGTTGGTTAACAGTAATTCAAAAATAGTTTTCTAATAGAATTCTTAGTAGTTTAATTTTTTATATCAATTGCAGGTAGATATAATTATTTAATGTTTTTTTTTTAGTTTTTTTTTTTTTTGCAGGTTGCACTTGCTTTGATATTTTATTAAATGCAAAGACTTTAAGACATTTTTAACTGTCCAAATGACTTTTAGGTCCACTGAATTATCCTTCAATATAAACGGGCAGATCAGAGCACACAAGTTGCCATTTATTTGATATCTTTTAAAAGCAACTGAAAACAAAATGCTTTGTGAAAGTAGAAGCTCTTAGCTGCCTGTGCGTGCTCAAAGCTCCCAGACTGAATGAATTCAAAGGGTGACCCCTTGGCTTGTGATTATGTTTGTTTAAAATCTTAAGGATGCCGATCAAAGCAAGGCTCTTGTCCGCCTTCCCTTTTTTTCCAAGATAACAGCTGGCATTCAAACTGAGTTTTCCTTTAATTTTTTTTTTCCGCCGGGATTCCCATTATGAGGCAGGCCTCTTTCTCATCTCAAGGATGGCTCATTGAATAAAGAGAAAGAGAGGAGTGGATGGGAGGGGAGGAAGTGGAGGGAGGGCTCTGATTAATCTTCTTCCAGGGTGGGGGTGTTTGATCAGCGGACTTGGCCCGGGAGGGGTGGGATGGTTAGGAGAGAGGGGGTATCTCTGATGTTGACAGCAGGCAACTTTTGCGCACGGCATGTGATTGACGTGCCTGGCCGCTGGGCCGGAGGGGGTGGTGCTCTGTGTCCGGTGGGGCATAGCCGGCCCCTGTCTGTGGGTGGTGGTGTTAATAATGTGGCAACTGGGAAGATTAATTGTAGACAAGCAGCAGGATTACGAGCGGCTTTGTGGCTGGGACAGGGCTGTTTGGTGGGGAAGGCCTCTGATCTGTCAAGTCCAGAGGAAATTAGTCAGGGCGGACTGAAGCTGACACTAAAAATGCTGCTTTAGGATATTAAAGCCAAATGGCCAGAGGAGATTGAAATGGTAACAAGGAAACTGCTGATGTACTTGGAAAGACTGATGCAGTTGTACCCCACTGGATTTGTGTAATTAGGATGATAATTAGTCATGTGATAATGGCGGGGAGAAAAAGTAATACGTTTTAAAAGAAAACATTTTCTCAATTTTCTGTTGCTTGGCAACTATTAACAGCTTGCAGATAGTTAACCTTTGGAAGAGTGTTTTGGAATGTTTTTATACATTGTCTATCATAAATATTGCCTGACACTTTAAATTACATATCAGTCAACTTTATTTTATATTGTTTTTGCTTAATATAAAACACTTAATATTAATACTTTTATTCAACAAAAAAATCTATAAATAAATGCCACTCAAAAATATGAAGCAGCACAACTGTTTTCAGCACTGATTATAAGAAATGTTTCTTGAGCAGCAAATCAGCTTTCTGAAGGATCATGTGACACTGAAAACTGAAGTAATGATGCTGAAAATTCAGCTTTGACATCACAGAGAAAAAAAAAAAAAAAAAAAATATATATATATATATATATATATATATATATATAAATATATATATATAAATATATATATAAATAACATTCAAATAGAAAACATTGTAAGTGCAAATGTAGCTTTGTTGAGTGTAAGATACTTCTTTCAAAAACATTAAAAACAAAAACACCTCAATGATTAAATGCTCTGAGAATTCCTGCCTGCAGAAGAGCAGATATTTTCACAAAGGCATCAGATATCAACACATCATGATATAGTGTGTTTTTGGTCCTTGAAAGAAGACAAAGGAGGTAGAAAACATTTGTGACCTACCAGAAGCACACAGGCCATCTGTATTCTCTCCAGCTCTTCCCGATCTGTCTGTCTATGCGGTGGCCTTTATGTGAATATATTTGTATTTTTAAGGTCGGCCAGTGAGAGATGAGTTTACTTAAACTCAGGTCTGGCCTTTGGAGAGCAGTAATTTCATGCTACCTGTTAGATTGTCAACACACAACAGCGTGTGTTAGTGAGTGGCAGGCTGACCCGGGCCTGACCCGCAGGGCTCTTCATGGCTGAATGGTGACTGGGGCCCTTCCCCTGGTGGCCCCCTCTCTTAAACAGGCAGGGGACAGGTAATCAAAGCCAGGGCCCGTCCTCACCTTTCACTCCTCTCTCTGCAAAATAATGAAAGTTGCCCTCGTCCTGCACCCCTGATAAAATAAGAACGCCGCTCCTAACATTTCCTCTCCTCGGTGCTGATAAAATTTATGGCATTTAGACAATCAGTCGTAGCAGTGAAATCTCACCCGCATTCTTCAGTTGTCTCTCACCCCATCGTGCCTTTCCATTCTCTCTCCCTTTTGTGTCATCAATCTGGGAAAATATTCTAGATTGCTCATGACAAATGAGTTCTTTTCATTTAACTCAATTAGGATCACTGCGTGCAGAAATCAATAACCAACATTTCTTCTGTCTGTGCTGGATAATGAATCGTTGGAGAAGTTATAAATGTTCGCAGGTGTGTAAACGGAGCACGCTGAATTTGTTTATCCAAACTCTTGTTCTTTCAGGACACTGCCTGTGATGTGAGATCCGAATCCACCACTACGCCATACACCCCGCTGCCACGAGGATCCAAAGACGCCCGGAACCACAAAGGTAGTGTTATCTTAAAAAAAAAAAAAAAAAAAAAAAAAAAAGACAATTGCATGACAGGTATCTAAACATACGCACCCTCCATTAATAATAGAAGCTGTGCAGAAGAGATGTTTCTGATGTGCTGGACTCTTTCACACAGGCCACATTTATCATGCTCTCTTTTGTCTGTGCAATGCAAAGCACTGCTTTTATGTCACGGCCACAGCGGTGGTACTTTCAGGCGAGGTCAGCTGTGTGCCTCTCAGCCCCCCACCAAGGACAGATCTATTTCACAAAGGCTGACCTGCACCTCTCAAGTGATGTAGAGGAAAGCCCAGTGCTTCGTCAAAATCATGCTGCTTGAGAATAGTCCATTAAAAGGTGAACGGAGCTGACATATGAAATATTTTTTCTCCCTCTTAGATTTGGGCAAGCTGACACTCTCCATTTGTTATTTTTACGATACTGTACTGCAGCGTTAGATAACACAAGTCCTCATCTTTGTCCTTCGCCTCGTTTTATTCCTCTGCCTTTATCGTGCCATTTTTATTTATCTTGACTTATTGCCTATTATATTTGCTTAATGCTTCTGCTCTGACACTGTAACTCTTTACTAAAACTCACCTTTGGCTGTGCCATGAAAATGCTTTAATAGAATAGCCATGACACTAAAAGATGCAGTTCACCTCCAAGACACTGTCAGTGGAAGTAGAGCATTGTGTTTGGATTGCTGATTATTCATTGTGTAATCGCAATGCAGTGCAACTATTGCCTGCTTATAATATTAAAGGAATATATAACTTTTATAGGAATAGTTTACCCACAAATTACAATTCTCTCTTCATGAATGGATCTCTGATTTATAATGACATGAGCATGAGTAAATGATGAATTTTCAATATTGGGTGAACTATGCCTTTATGAAAAACACCAAAACATGATATATCCAACACATGAATTGAGAATTTAAACACTATTTGAACCTACAATCTTAGGCTATGTATTAATATAAAAATTAACATATATAATGATGCCATATATATTCAGTATTAACCAGGCACAGTTTGGATATAGGCATCTTGGCTGCTATAAAGTGCTGAAAGACCTATATACAGTGTATGTGTGTGTGTGTGTGTGTGTGTGTGTGTGTGTGTGTGTATCTATATATATATATATACACACCGACATCTGGTGAAGATTAAGTCAGGAGCACCTTTAGAAATATAGTTACTGAGAAAGCTGGTGATTTTCAATACTTATTTTACCCACTGTGTAGTGCTGGGCGGTATACCGGTTCATACCGAAAACCGGTATATATTTTCGTTACGATATTAATTTTTAATATACCGCCATACCGATGTATTTAATTACTCAACGTTCGGAGTGAACATTATGCTGCGCCGCGGCCGCGCAACACTGTTTCAGATGGACCCTTTACAATGTTGCAATTCTAAGCAGCGACTGAGAGGCGTGGTGAACACAATATATATGTGTATGTGTGTGTACTATATATATATATATATATATATATATAATATTTTTAGTATTATTATAGTTTTATGCAGTAGAATGGCTGAAATTAGGGCATGCTTCCATAGGTAAAAGCTTAGTCCCGTCATGTTTGCTATATGTTACTTGCTGCCTTGCAGTGGCCGGCAGGATTAGCGGCGTCTATGACAGCAAGCTGTCTTAAACAGGGACCCACTCTACCTTTTCTCAATATTTTTACAATTGATGTCACCTGTGCCAGGCCCCCAGAGCCAAGGTGCCATGGGTAATTACAGCAGACAGGAGGTCTGAGGAGGGAAGGAGGAGGACCAGCTATATGCATTGCATGGGAGGTCTTGGCTTTGGGTTATAAGACCCTTGTCTGCTGTTTTGGTGGAAAATTGGGAAGTGGACAAACAGCGAGCAGACAGGAGAGGCTCAGAGGAGAAAAATGGAAGAGGGAATAGCAAAAGCCAAGAAAGGAGGCTATTTGGCAGGCCTGGCGTGACACGGAGAACCATGAGAGTCTGGAGACGGAGGGGGGTGGAGAGCGTGGCCGCAGGAAGTAGTGCTGCTGTCAGCTCCCACCAGCTTTAAACCAGCCTGTCGCCTGAACATAGCCCAAAGTTTCTTTCAAGAAACAAACATTGTCTTAAAGAAACAGTTCATCCAAAAATGATGTACTCATCCAATTCCCCTTCTAAACCTCTTTGTTTTTCCAAAGATCTCAACAATTGTATTCACAAACAATGTTGTTTCTGTCAAATTACAAATTTGGAGTCAAGTTTGGAACATGAAAGACTTGAATATGAATATTTTAAAATGAATGAAGTGCATTTAAAGGCTCCATTAACATAAATGAATAGATTTGGAATAGCCATAAATGCTAGGATTGCCCCCCAAAAAATCTTAATATATATATATATATATATATATATATATATATATATATATATATATATATATATATATATATATATATATATAAAATATATATTGATGATATATAAAATATATATTGATGATATATAAAATATATATTAAAATGATTTATTTTTCTATTATTTATTTATTTTAATAAACAGTAAAGGTATTAAAAATTATTTGTTATATTAATATAAATTTCATATTTTTAGAAGCATTGTTATTTTGAACATAATAATAATAATTATTATTATTATACTGATTTATTGTGCATCCCTACAAACAAGCGCAGCAAACCAACCTTTTCCCCCATTTTAATTTTAAATTGCAATCGTAATTTTTATCAGGAAAAAAAAAAACTTTTTTTTTAAACCCTAATTGTTCAACCCTAATATATTCTACTTTTTGTTTTGTTTTTTGCATGAACTGTTGCTTTAAATATAAAGCTCCAGCTCTAAACCAAACTACATGAGCCAATGTTTGTCTTTCCACAGGCACAAATAAGTATAAAAATAAAGTGGAGCCACCGCATTCACCGCTGTCACATTCTAGATAGCCATATTAATAACAATCATCACGACAGGTCACACAACTGCCCTGGAACTTCATACATAATTGAAATTGAAAATATACAAATCCTCATATATGTCTCTGGACATTTTAAAGCAGCAACCACCACTTTTGAATTCCCATCATTCATCTTCACCGTGGCGAGAGAAGCAGAGGCCATCGAAGGCGAAACCGTACTCCTCCATCAGACTTTAAACGCTCCTATTCTGGGCCCTGCTCCAGCTGAGTTGACTGTATTTTAAATGGCACACAACTAAACCCCTTGAGGCAGGCAGCCTTCAAAGAGAAAATCTTAACTGAAGACCCCCCGGGGACCATGCACTTTTTTTCCGCCTACAGTTTGCCGTCATTACGTCGCCGCTGATTTGTAGCCTTGAAATGGGACTGCATATGAAGAATAAATGACTTTACAGTCGTGGCACAACAAATAAACAAACATCTGGAACCATTCAGAGGGCGCCATTTCTTGCCCAAAATGTGAAAATGATGACAAATGTGCTGTCACAAAGGCTGGGAGAGGCCAGATGATGGAGCAGTGGGTGCTAAGCACTGACTTTTAAAACTCAGCAGGACTGAGAGAGAATTACAACTGCTGTTTGTCTGCCTACCCTCCATTAACTTACATCTGGATAGCGTGCATCACTCAATTACCAAAATCTGGATCCACACCCGCATTGTTTAGCTAAAATGCCATGTTTAACATACAGCCCTAGATAGAGATATTTATGCCAGCAAACCTGTGTAATTGAGATAAATTTGATTGGTATTGGTGATGTGCAATTGCTTGTCTCGTTTTACAGCCCAATGGATATGCAATAGCCCCAAGCTTGCCTTTGGCAGAGTTGCCTCTTAATTATGGCCTGTTGAGCAGTTGTTCCTCTGCCGTTTTCTGAGTACGAGTTTGCATGTGTGGAAACTGCTTATAACTGAATCCTGCTGGCCAAACTTCATGGTAAGCTTGTTGAGCTACCATTCTCTTTCCCAGACAGTGTATGTCGATCCTTGAATGCAACTTTAGCATTTGATATTGGAAAAGTGCTGGACGTGCTCAATGAGATTCTAAAGGATCTCTCATGATGGTTGTAACAGTAATGTTTTTCCCTTGACGAATGTTATACTCAAACCAGCTCCAAACTTCAGGCATTAGGCTGATATTATGTTGGGGATTTTGGAATCCTGATTTATTGGCTTATTGGAATTTTTAGGAGATTGGTTATGACAGTTTTTTTTTTCCTCCTTTTAGTAAGCACTGTGAATGTATGCGCAGAAATAGTCTACTGTATATCCTAAAATTGCATGAATATAGTTGCTCTTTCAGTATTGAAATAATTATTAGGGATGCATGATATAACAATACCATATTGGTTATTAGCTGGATGATATTGGATTTTTATCTCTACATGCTCATTTCCCATATTAGATTACCTTTGCCATCATCTAACATATGCTTTAAGTTCATTTGTAAGATCACTGTGAATTTAAAAATAATTAACAATTTATCATTTTCTGCCAGAATTTTAATGTTTGCACATCCCTATTAATTATACAGTGTAATTGATGTTTTAGGCAGCATAAATATGAGTGCTATCTTTTTAAACTAGTTTCACATTAGGTGGACACCTATAATGCTGAAATGTTACCCTGGACCACAAAACCAGTCTTAAGTCACTGGCGTATTTTTTTAGCAATAGCCAAAAAAATCAAATTTTCTTTTATGCCAAAAATCATTAGGATGTTAAGTAAAGATCATGTTCCATGAAGATATTTTTTACATTTCCTACCGCAAATATATTAAAACTTAATTTCTGATTAGTAATATGCATTGCTAAGAATTCATTTGGACAACTTCAAAGGTGATTTTCTCAGTATTTTTATTTTTTTGCCCCCTTAGATTCCATATTTTCAAATAGTTGTATCTCGGCCAAATATTTTCAGATCATAATAAATAATACATCAATGGAAAGCTTGTTTATTCATCTTTCAGTTGATGTATAAAATTCAATTTCGAAAAAAATGACACTTAAGACTGGTTTTAATTGTCACAAATGTGTTGCCTATGTACTGTAGACAGCTCAGTACATTTTGGAACAGAGCCAAAATCTGAGATTAGCTATTTTATTTTCTACAAATCATAAATTTGTTGACCACAGGGTTATGTTCGTGCCTTAATAAGAAAGAATGGAATATGAAATCAATTTTTTCATTTCTGAAGAGAATGCCGTGTGTTTATTCCCTTACATAGTTCTTGGCCAAATGGCTGACATGTGTTTTCAATTGATCTGGATGAGGGAGAACTGTTTTACGGATATTTTTGCTGCGTGACAGTGTTATGATCCAAAGCCTTTTCCAGCACTGATGAGGTGTTTAGGATCTCTGTATAATGGGTTTAGGGTGTTTTGCGGCCATTTAAAGCCCCTTTATAAAACACACCTATAATTCCAGCTACAGCTATGTAATGAGCTCCTATAAAACATAAATGGCCATCACGCAAGTTTATATTGACTTTCAGATTTACACCTCGGCTCTCCTCAGATCAGGTGCCAAAACATAATGGATGGAAAAAGGTCAGTACGATATTGATTCGTATTAGTCATTTGATGTAACTCCCGTACATCTGCTTTGGATATCCTTGGTCTGTGGGAGAATCCATCTGTGGGAGACTGCTGCCTTAAGTTGACTCCTACAAGCCTGTAGGTTTGTATAGGAGCTGCCAGGGTCTGTTTTTTGGGCCTCTCTTTGTGAGGACTGCTTTTGTTTCCTTTGTCGGAGAGAGATGATGTGATATGATTTCTCTCAAGAGGTTGTGGTGGGCCTCCCAGGACTGCTTTGGCACAGAAGCATGAATATCCATTAGTCTGGAGATGGAGATTAATGGAGGAAGACAGAGGAAGAGCCAGGCCGTTCCATCCATTCTTCACCGTCTATCAGAGCGAGAGAGAAAAGAACACAGAGATGGGATCGGATTCTTCCATGAGGCAGTCAGAGTCCTGTTTATCACCGAGCCTGGAGCGCACCTCCCTCTCTCTCTCTCGCGCTCTCTCTCTCTCTCTTTTTCTTTCTTTGGAGCAGGGTAGATTAAAACACCAGGACAGACTTAACTTCCCTGACAGTTTCAACTGCTGAACTTTGACTTGGCATCCTAACCTGTTCTAAGAAGGCTTCTCTGTCTTCAGTGTCATTATCTCCATAGGAGATGGCACTGCATTCGTTGAATAATTCTGTTTGTGTTGGATTTGAGGATGTGTCATCAACACCATTGTTTTTTCTTTCTTTCTTTCTCTGTCTTTCTTTTTTCCTCTTATACTTTGCTGTTTGATGTAGTGGAATGAGTCTCTGAAGGCACAGCTGAAATGTGGAGAAGGGTTTCAACATGACACTGTTGAAATGGCGATGTTTATTTTAATATCATTTAACATATTTGTCTGTACTTTGGTGCAGTCGCTGGAATATGAAAGCGAGAAATCATTTCTTTTTAATGATTCAAGTTAATAAGGCATGTTCCAGTACTATGTAATGGTAGCTGTGCTCCTTGGGATGCTCAAAGAAAACTACTCTAAAAAGCCTGCTGTAGTGTTTATGAATTAAAATTGCCTTTTAAGGAGTCCCTCCAAACATAGTCTCATCTTTAATCTGACTAGCTGGTTTTACACAACTTTTGTGAGTGAAGAGTGAAGGAAACAAGGTTGATGTTGGAAGAACTAGTTACCAGATTGTGTGTGTGTATACTGTATATCCAAGAATTGAACTGTTAATTAAATATTAAATATGTTATGTCTGGTTGGCTGCTTTTTACATTCCAGTCAGAAGGTCTATTTTTGTATTTGTGTGAGGTTTTTGCTATAAGTGGACTTTTATTTATTTACCCTATCATTCAGAGATTTTTGTGTATTATTTTATTCAGCAGAGATGTATTGAATTGATCAAATATTAGAAAAGATTTCCATTTCAAATAAATGGTGTTCCCAGCAGCACAACTGTTTTCAACATTGATAATAATAAGAAATATTTGTTGAGCACCATATCGTCATATTACAATGATTTATGAAGGATTATGTGACATTGGAGTCAAGGGCGTAACTTTGGGTCTACCATTGGGGGGGTTAAACTCGCGGCATATTTATTTATTTATTAATTTATTGTATTATTTTCTTGTGTAAAAGGTAACATGCTAATTTGCATAATTTAATTATGCAATCCCCCCCAAAACGGGTGACTGTATTGGAGCAAACAGCAGTTACAATTCAGTGACATTGGTTCTACACAGTCCCTGGCACCCTCTGGCTTTACCTTATAGGACACTGGCAAACGAACATCTAGCCAGCCAACTCCAGTCAACAAAACAAATCATCAGCTAACTCAGTGTTTCTCAAACTTTTCTGCCATTCCCCACTTCAGAGGTAGGAAAGGGTTCCGAGCCCCACCTGTCCCCAATCACCCCAACAAAATGTTAATAAACTAGGCTTTAAGTTTAACTGTTAAAATGTATTTTATTAACATCACATTTTAAAAACTTAACATCAAATAACAGCATTAAAAAATTTCAAATAAAGAAAATGAAAGTGCAATTATATTATCACTTTGCATGAAATAAGACTCAAAATTAGATTAAAAAATAATAATAATTGTGTTTGCATTTAGCTTCTGATAACATCAATACAAGTGTGGACTAACATTAACCTAGTTGTGCTTTGATTCATTTTGACACTTTGCAAAATCCATGCAAAAAGAACAACAAAAAAACAAACAAACAAACAAAAATAAAAATAATCTCAAATTGAACCAGAGGAGGTAAATTCCTAATAATGTACGTATTTTTTTAGGTATTTTAATAAGATAGATACCTAAAATACGTTGCGCATACAGCTCAAGTAATGCGATCGTTATAAAGGTGTTTGAACAACAAAACACATCCACTTGCACATATTTGACAATCGGAATATCAGATATATCCTGCTATAGCTAACACATTTGTGAAATTTTGAATAAAAAAGGAAATAAAAGCAGATCATCAGTCATTCAGCACTATTGTGGCTACGGTGTGACAAGCAATGAATGGCGCGTCTCCATGGGAACCATAAAGCGATACTACGATCAATAACGGTAGCCTTGAAATACTTTTAAACTTACGTGTGAAGAGGTTAAGTAACGTCAAGGCTTACATTTAAATGTGTCTTTGTTTTGAGTGTATGGTCAATAAATAACGGAATTTAAAAGATGGGCACAAAACCTGTTTGTCATGTTTCTATTCCCCACACTTTGAGAAACGCTGAGCTAACTTAACAGCTAACTTAAGGGTACCTCCGTTTGGTCAGGATTTTTCGTTTTTCTTTTTTTTTTCTTTTTGGCTGGTGTCGACAAACAATAAAAAATCGTTGTCTGGCTGCCTTTCAGTGTCCTTTTCATCTTTCCGTCAGCTTTCTCCAACCATTCATCCCATCGACTGCGCAAAATAGTGAACAAACTTGGTACAGAAAGCGGGTTGGGTAATACCAGAGACTTTGGTAATACCAAATCGGTGCGGTGGGCGGGGGGTACATTATAGATTATTTAAAATATGATACTATCTTTCTTGCTGGCAAATGAAATTAATAAAGAAAATGAACAAAAGTATTCATTCTGAATATTTCATATCTATTTTAATCTGAATGATGGGATGATATTGGGGGGGTTATATTAGCTGGATCTGATTTTTGGGGAGGTCATGACCCCCGTAACCCCCGTGCAAATTACGCGCATGATTGGAGTATGTAAGACTGAAAATTTGGCTTTTTCTTTTTTTGTAATATATGTTCTTATAAAATCATAACATAACAAAAAATGTCCATGTTATTCTTATGGAATATATCCAAGTACCATATGTAACCATAGAATAAAACCAGCGTAGTTTCAACCGCTGTATTGTTTTTTTTCATTCAAACATACAACACACTAATTGCAATGCATTCATTATCTATAACATTAACAGTAACATTATGTAAAGGTGCGATACAGCACAGTCTTGGTAACTCTCCAAGTTCTGTCTACAAGTGGTCTTTGCAACCCAAATCCTTTAGCATTAGCCCACCAGCAGCAGTTAATTCACTGCTAAAGTCACTATGTCATCGCTTTAGAGTCTTTAATCAGTACGGCTTCGCCTCATAAAATTACAGCACCCCTCCTGCATGATCTATTAATACATGCACATAAGAAACACCGGCGAGTGTTAAGCGATACCCCAGGATGGAGAATGTGTCAGCATGATGGACAAGGACACAAATTCAAGCCATCCTGCCCAGCCCATTCGCAGTAACACACTTGCAGTACTTGGGGCTTTGGTCTGCTTCCCAGTCGTGCTGGACCATCTCAGGAGACTGACAGCAAATATATCATACAAATGGATACCCCATGCCTGCATTCTAATCAGCTTTAAAAGTGATTTCTAATGCAGTCTAAGCATTATTCATATTTGTGTGTGATTTGTGACTTGAGTTTGGGACATCTGAGATGCAAGATAGTATTTCCTGTGTGCTTTTAGTCCTGCCAAGAGTTTAGAGCAGGTTAGCGTGGCTTTCACAGGCTCAAACCCCAGGACTTTATCATTGTAATTTATGAGGGAAGAGGCAAGCCATATGGTTTGGATATTTTCACGGTGGGATCGATGCGGGGTCCTCGAATTTCCCTTTTCTTGCTTAGGTTGATATGGATGGTGTTCATGTCAGGGGGTTCCTCAACCCTCTCAGATGCTGAGACACTGAGTCCTGGCAGATGTTGAGCAACTTGTCTTTTTGATGGCGAAACTGATCTGTGCACAATGAGCCCTGATTGCATTATAATGATCATGTGACGGGCCAATGGAAAACTTTATGAAGACAAATGCTGCTTGCAGGAAGAGAAAAACACACCGAAGAGTTATAATTCAGAACCGTGGAAGATACATGCTGGAACTATTCATTATTCATTATTATTATTCATAGCAAGGCCTTTTTTGGCAGCATTTGTGTTTGTTAGTGTGATTCAATATACAATCAATTTACAAATGATAGCAATTAATTCAGTGACAGCTTCCATTTATTCTATTTTAATTCTGTATCGTGTGTTTTTCAGACTTATTAATCATCGGTGATAGATGAAAACATGTTATGAAAGATTTCTGTTTCAATCCTCTACACAAATGGCAAAAATACACTTTGGATATACTTCTATAATGAGCAAGAACATGTCAAAATTAGCTATTTTTTGAGTTGACAAAGTTTAGCATGTCAGAGTGATGCCACTGTTCTGATGTCATAAAGTAAGTGAAATGACTTTTTTGAAAAGCAAACTAACTTTATTTCTACTAGTAGTGGTGGTAATAATATTAATAAAAAAAAAATTACATAGAATATGCTGGAACTCATTGCATGTTCTCTTGACTATGTTAAGATCAATACATTTCTTTAAAATATCAGATAATTAGACTTATATATGACAAGGTAAGGCTAATTCAGGTTGAAAATGCCACGATTGTGCAGCTCCCCAAAAACGAGATGTATACATATACAAAAGCGTTCTATTTAAAATATTTACAAAGCAGCACAACAGTTTTCAACATTAGTAATAAGAAGAAATGTTTGATTTTGTTTTTTGAGCAGCAAATCAGCTTATTAGAATGATTTTTGAAGGATAATGTTGACACTAAAGACTGGAGTAATGAAGCTTTACAATCACAGGATTTTTTATTTATTTTTTTTTGTTCAAATGAACAATGCTTGGTGAACATAAGAAACGTTTTCACGGTTTTGTGTGTGGGTGTGTTGTGTCATTAAACTTCTCTTGAAAATGACAAGTTATTTTATCGTCATCGACCAGCATAAAGAGCATAAAGCATAAAGAACAAAGCACAGTGATGATTTAATAAG
The DNA here is from genome assembly GCF_963082965.1 of Carassius carassius. Classification (NCBI taxonomy): domain Eukaryota; kingdom Metazoa; phylum Chordata; class Actinopteri; order Cypriniformes; family Cyprinidae; genus Carassius; species Carassius carassius. Next base: position 21,415,209 of record NC_081768.1, read on the forward strand.
CAATTTGAGACAATGACAGACACACAGTAACCTGTGACCATTCGATCCACAGATTGTCTTGGGATGAAATCATTGTGGTGGAAGGGACTGAACTTATCTGTCAGTTACAGCAAGCTTCATTGGACTGTTGTCAAAACTGTGTTCTTGCTCCCCGGTGAATTTACTGATTTGTTGTCGACTGTACCTCAGCACAGCGTCACGAGACACCCAGCCCACTCTGATGTCTGAACACGGCCTATTACGAGAGGATCAGTGTAGCTCAAGTTAATGACCTAGCACATCATTTATTCCACGTGAATTAGGACAGTTAGCGTTCACTGCCACACAGCAGCCTGAGAGAGGGTGGATCATCTCAGTCAGAGACTGAGAGCGCAAACTGATGAGAATTGGACATTTACTGCAGTTGATGGCTCACTCCAAAGTGGAGCAGGACTTTTGGCCAAAATTTGAGCAGGCACTTGAACTTAATGTCATAATTGATCAAAGTCAGCTGTGGTCAGGTACTTTGAGCTGTGCCGTTCACTCCTTAAGCATATTTAACATTTCAGCTCGAATAATTGTAGGGTCGGTCGAAATGGTTCTGAAAATAAACAGATAACTAGGTCAAACAAGGCTTTGCATCTCGGGCAACTTTTTAATCTGTCAAAATGATTTGCCCATGAAGTCGAACGAAAGAGAGCAGGTTTTCCCATCATATTAATGTAAGCGGACACATTGTTTTACTGTCATAATTTGATTGGGTGATCATTTCTGACATGTTGTGTCGTTGTAAGACTGTTGAGTTGACTGAGTCATAGAGGTCAGACACTGAAATGAATTCCAGATTGCTGTCGTTTGAATGAGTACTTTCCTCATTTCCCCAGGAAATTATGCCTCTTCAATCTTGCTGCTGGTTTAACCACTCAACTTCAGGTCACCTAGCCAATGTAAGATGTCAGGATCAAGTTCTGCTGCTGTCGTGCTCAGTTTGATGGATTCTCTGATCTCCAGAAGTCATTTATTGGACTGTTATTTAGTGAACAAAATGCTTTTGCACAAAGGATTTGGTAGCTTCATGTTCTGTTGTAAACCACACTGTAGCTTCTGCTAATGAGCTGTATTAGATAATATCTGCTTCAAATAGAGTTATTTTGTTCCTAACCAGCACACATTTGAGAATTTTGAGCATAACTGCAGAGAGATGGTTTTAATTTAGTTTGGCCTCAACGTGGGCCACTGAAACTGTTTGTAGTGTAAAATGTATTTAAAAAGTTGTGCTATGCCCTTCTTTTCTCATAAGTTTGCATAATCCTTGTGAAATCTATACTGCCTGTTATTTTAAGTTATATATATATATATATATATATATATATATATAAAAATATATATATAAAAATATAGAAAGATTTTGGTAAATGGTAAATATGCTAAATAATTTATATATTCTGCAAGGTGTATGACGAAATCAAAGCTGAAATGATTTGATCAGTAACAAAACAGTAATATTGTGAATTATTCAAATGTATATTCCAATTAAAAATTACTGTTTTGTAATTAAATATATATTAAATTAATAATGTAGATTAAGTTTTAATATATTAAAAAATTTATTGTGATTACTCCAATCTTCAGTATCACATGATCCTTCAGAAATCATTCTAATATGCTGATTTGTTGCTTAACAAACATTTTTTTTTTTTTTTTTGGACTATCAGCGTTGAAAACAGATTCATTTATTTGATATGGGAATTGTAAAAATGTAAAAGTCTTTACTGTCACAGTTCAATTTGTTCTTAATGAAAGATGCTACTTCTACTACTACAATAGTAATACAATTATTATTATTATTATTCTTGTTATTATTATGTGTATGTGTGCTGTATGTATTTATCTTAAGAACTGCCCTGAAGAGGCTGCATAATATTTACACCGTATTCCACACCAAATAATAACTTAATTTGCTCAAGCGTGCAGTTCGCATGCTGTCGGTTCTTTATATTGTGCGTTTCCTCCGTGGCATCTCCACTGCTTGCAGCCATGCGATAGTTGTGTGTGATAAACGTCTTGTAGATTGTGGAAAGGCTGTGTAAAGTTCTGAACAGAAGTGTATATGTGTGTCTCTGAGAGCTCAGATCTTCTCAAATACTCTTAAAATACGCCTCTGCACTTGACACCATTAAGCCTCTGTTAACCAGCCTCCCCTGAGAGCAGCTTGAAATTGTACCACCTCTAGCAAACTATTTTACCATTCAGCATCGCCGGAGATACAAGCGTAACACGGTTTGTTCTCAGGAAGCAAGAAGCAAATAAAAGACAAAAATGGCATGAAATAAAACGCATCGGAATGAACACACATGTCCTGAAGTGCAATTCCTCCCTCAGCAAGGAAGCGAGCAAAGGCATGTTCATATCCAGTGACCCGGCTGCCCTGTTCATGTTGTGACTCAGGGCGATACTTTGTGTTTATGCCTTAGACTTGCCATAGCTTTCCCCTAGAAAACTGGAAGTGCTACTCTCAGGATATTAAATCTAGTCCTGTAAAAAGTAGCAGTCTGAGGCATGCTTTCAGCTAAACGACAATCCCAAATATCACCTTGGTTTTCATATACAGGCCTGTTTATCAGAATATGGCGCAATATATGGTGATGATGACCAATGCAGAGGCACGGCTGATATTAAGATAACCTTGGGGATGAGAGAGGAGGGGTGGAGAGCCACAAGCTCGGCTTCAAGACTCATTAACTAGCAGTGACATTTGGGCAGTGCAACTGTTCAAGTCACTGCGCAAATCACAACTGATATTTGCTGAACTTTAAGCTCTATTCAAGGTAGTGTTTTTTGTTTTTTTGTGCATGGTGCAGCTAATATTATCCTTCAGTATCCCATGTAATGGGCAATCCCTTCTTTATCCAGCATATTTTTCTGCCTTTACGTTATAGATATATGAATGAATGAGAGAGATTAACATACTGAAAACATATTGGATGATATCTGACTTCATTAGTTGCGATGCCCTTAAAAGGACATCCTGGCTTTCTAATATTTGGACAGCCGCCCCCTGTCCTTCCCTTCCTCTGCCCAGACTCACTCGTGCAGCCAAGCACATAATGCGCTTGGAGCCCAGTAACATGTACGATTATAATTAGCTTTGTCAGGTCCTCGCCCCTACAACCCCCATGCAGATAATATGATAATATGTCTTCATAACCGACTGACCTTACATGCTCAATATTTCTCCCCTTATGAAGATTACATGTCAATAAAGTAATTGAGTCTTGGGCTGTGTGGAAAGTGAAGATTTAGGTTATTGGACTTTTCGGGAGCAGTGATGTATGACCGTTATTATTCCACCTGTCCGGGGATGTGCAGGCTGCTGACGACGGTCCAAGGATGTCAGGAGAGGGAGGGAGACGTCCTCTTCGGCTTGAGTGTTATGTCGTTAATCACCCCTCATCTTCTTCGCTCCATTCCTCCTGCATCTGCAAACTGTATGTGTCTTATTAATTAGGGAGAGGAGACTTACAGTAAAGCCATCCATTAAGAGGGGGCCAAGAGGCCTTCGACAATAGCATCTCATCATCACCAGCCTGCCTTCATATATCCAAACCTCATGAGATCATCCATTATAATTCCCCAGGATATTATTTTCTCTTTCTTCTCAAGTGTAAGGTCTCTGTCTGTAGGCCTCTGTCAGGCGCGGGCGCTTTTGTAATTGCGACTCAAAGCCTTGCCTTGGATTTAGCCTTCGCTGTCAGTTTAATACTATTAGAGTCATCGCAATCCCTATCATTACATTCATGGGCTTCATTACTCATTTTTCAATTTTGGTTTCAAACCAAACTTGTTGTGCAGTACTGTGAGGTCATTGAAATCTGCCTGAAATTCATCAGAGCACTGGAAGAGTTTAGTGATATTCAATAAATAAATCAATCGCCAAGATAAACCATGTCTGAATTTATTTATTTATTGCCTCTATCTGTACAGGCATATGGTTGTATTACTTATTGTAGTGCTGTCAAACGATTAATCGTGATTAATTGCATTCAAAATAAAAGTTTTTGTTTACTTAATGTGTGTTTACTGTGTACAATTATTATGCATATATAAATACACACACATACATATTTTATATATATATATTTCTAAATTATTTACATGTATTTACATGTATATATTTGTATTCATATAATTTCATGGTGGCAAACTCCGGTCCTGGAGAACAATAGTCCTGCAGAGTTTAGTTCCAACTCTAATTAAAACTCACCTGCCTGTAGCTTTCTAGTAACCCTTCAGAGCTTGATTAGCTTGTTCAAGTGTGTTTGATTAGGATTGAAGCAAAGCTCTGCAGGGCTGCGGCTCTCCAGGACTGACGCTCGCCCCCCCTGATATGATTTATATTATTTATAAATAGATTTAAAATATAAACATAACATCTTCTTCTTACATATATGCATGCATGTGTATGTATTTATATATACATAATAAATATACACAGTACACACATATATTGCGTAAACAAAAACATTTATTTTGGATGCGATTAATCATTTGACAGCACTACTTTACTGCATCTAATTATATAAAATGGCAACAACAGAAGAAAAAAAATGTCCACAAGCATTTTTTTTTTTTTTTTTTAAACAAGCATTATTTTCTTTGGTGCATAACTATTTTGGTGCATAAACTAAGCATTGTGCATTGAAATTGTTTAATGCACACTTAAGGTACAGTCACATGAGTGAAATTTGTCAGTAGTCAAGCATTGCATGAAACACTTTCCACACAGAACACACTTTCAAACCGTGCATTTCTGTTAGTCAGTGCAGCACATTTGCATGACCAACCTGATACAAATTGTACATGGGGAAATTCTTCACCCTAACTCAAAACTCCTGATGACACGGATTACTATTGAACCACTGAATTTCCAAAGTGGAATTTTTAACACAAAGTAAATTGAACTGCACTCTTAAATGTGGATTATCCTTCACTTGAAGCATTTGAATGAATGAAGGAATTTATGTATGTTTGTATTTATTTATTTAAAACCGCATACACAGAATATTAATGTCGGCTATTTGTTAGTTTTTGGCCTTGGTTATCGCTATCGGCATGTATTTTAATATTGGTGCATCCACCATCTAATACAGGGGTTCCCAAACTTTTCAGACCGCGACCCCCAATATTAGATTGCTGACGACCCGCTGTGCGCGGAGCAAAGCAGGTCCACTCTATGTTTAATTTTGGAGATCGCCACCCGCAGATCATCTTCCACGTTAAGCCGTGACCTGTGTTTATTCTTAATGTAAGTCAGCGCGGAGAATGTCTTTTCACATAAATACGTTGAGCCAAATTGCATGAGGACACCCAACGCGGCTTTCGACAACTGTGGATATTCCAGCGCGACAGAAACCCAGAACTCATCCAGCATCTTGCCGTCAAATGCCGTCATCAGGGTTCGATCGGTTGAAAGTTCTATCAGCGCATCTTCCATATCTGACGCCTGATGATTTGCCGTGGTTACATTAAATGGTGACCTTATCAAGTCATATTGGTCGGGAGCGTCTCCTTCAGGGAAATACTTATGAAAGTGATCCAAAAGAGACTGGTGAGCCGTAATAGACGCCTTGATGCTGTTAACATATTTTTTTTAACTAGCCCATATCACCATGAAACTTTCCCAGTTGATTACCTACGTTAAGATGAGATAAAAATGTATTACAAGTTTTCTGTAATTTAATGTTTAAATATGCAAATTAGGCAATATCTAATTAAATATGCGCTAATTTGTATATATTTAAAAAAACGAAATCTGAGTATTGGATAAATCCAGATTAAAAATTACTTTTTCATTGTGCACGCATATTAGATGGGGAAAAAATTACAGAGGGATTTATGGATATCTACTTTTGTTATCCTGTAAATCAGAATATACTATCAATAGCCTTAAAAAATGATTTTCGCCATGTTTTTTTGTAATAAAATGTTATATAAATCAGGCTAGGAATAATATATTTACAAATCCCTCTGTAAATGTCTTCATAATATAACTAGGTACAAGACTGGAAAGTTTGGTGTATATAGGTGCTACGAAAGTGGAGATTTCGTACTTGGAGTATGAGAGAAAGGTCATTTTGAGAAAACAGGCTTTAAAGATTTATCATCAGCCATTGAGATTGCGCATTCAGCCCTTTTACTTTCGTGATTGGTTGCTGATAAAAAGGAAATGACCATATTTGGATCTGACAGCATTGTACAGTGAAGAGAGAGCTTTCCAGCCGTGCCTGTGATGAAAGAGAGCAGACAGAGATCGCGGATCGGCAGGATGATTTACAACACTAACTGTGTATTTCGGACTTTTTTTTCACCATCTCGCATTAACATATATATAAAAAAAAACGTTTCTGTAAATCATCTCGCGACCCCCCGCTCCCCACTCCGCGACCCCCACTTTGGGAACTACTGATCTAATAGGGTTATTGTACTATGGTGTCAATTTTGTTTCAAGGAGACTTATTCTTAGCGTCTCTACTGTAATAAGTGTAGAAACGTTATTTTCAGCAGAAACTGTGGTTATCATAGTCATTTTTTTAAAAGGGGGGCAATTGTCTTAATGCAGGGGCGTAGGCATCATCATTTTAGAAATGAATGGAACAGGGTCTAATTGACCCTTTATTTTTTCGTATGTCTTTTAATTGGCTAAGAAATCAAATACACTGCTGGATAATAACCAATATTTTTTCCCCTATATTTTCATGACGACAATTTTGTGATTTGTGTACTATAAACACATAAGGCAGAATAGTTTCTATTCTTTAATTTTATGCCAGGTGTTACTTCGATGAGTCCGTTTTGGATTTCTGCGTGAGAGTGCCCTCTGGCTTCCAGTATGACTGAAACATTCACTGCATGAGTGTTCAGCTGTCCGTAATGTTCACATAGCCTCGTTTTGAAAATATATAAATCATTGGGTCATACATAGACTACTTGTCTCTTTGCGCTTCAATCTAGATTTATTCACACTGGCCCTTGCTACATCTACATAAACACACTTGCCTGAAAAGTGTGGAGGAAGAGGTCCGACTTAATGTTACATTAGCATACCATATCATACAAAAGTCTACTTCTCAAAAAAAAAAAGCAGGAAGCTATTTGGCATCTGAGCTGCCACTGTGAAGATCATCAGGCAGTTGGATACTCAAAAAGGGGTGGGAGGGCGACACACAGTGTTAAAGGATATTTTACACTGTCTGCTCACATTAAGGCAGGAGATTGATCCTTTCCAGTCAGATGAAGCTCTGGCCTGACTGATGCCCCTCACCGTCATAGTGACACCAGGCTCCGGGACGCAAGCTTTGGGCGAGAGGGGCACCCAGCAGCACCCTGAACCCGGGCCAGCAGCAGCTCGACTCAGCCCTTGTTCTTTTCCTTTCATGCCCCCTCTCCCTGCTCTCTGTCAGGATGTCATGACAAATCACTGTACAACAGCGTGCTCCGCAGCCTCAGGTACCAGACCAACAGGCCTCAGACGCCATGCTTGAAATGAATATAATAATGGGCTTCAGAAAATAGCACAAGGCACTCAAACACAGGAAGAGAAGTGAGGTTGTGTGTGTGTGTTCTCTGCAGGGGGAAGTGGCGAGCAGACACATGTCCCACAGTGAGGCAGGTGCAGCTTGTCTCTTCTGTGGCTGAGGTGGCAACAGGGGCTGTCAGATTGGTATTGATATGTGTCACTCCAGGGAGTGTCAGGCGCTTTATTTAAGACAGCAAGAAGGCCATGTGTCTGTGTGGTAATTGACGGTTGGCTTCGGGAAAGATCAGGCTGTTTGTTGACCTAGCAGAGCAGCTGATGGGAGAGCTAGCATGGTGTATTGCTTTCATCCAAAATGGCTGTTTTCCCCTGTGCTGTAGGATTTAAAAAGAGAGTTAGTTTGAGAGGTGCAGTCAGTGTGTACATCCACACTTGACACATCACACAAATATGTAAAATTGTGACTATAACCAAAGTTCAGTTTACACCAGCTTTTAAATTATATAAAAGACTGACTTTACATTTAATCATTTATCAGATGCTTTTATCCAAAGCAAAGTATTTATTTCAAAGCAATGTTATTTTAGTATCATAGAGATACTATTATATTAACTGTATATATATTTTTTATCTTAATATTTTTCCATTTTCAGTTGGTTAAAATGTGTAATTTATGTTCCATGATTTTGTCTTTATTATTTTTATTTCAGTATTAGTTTCTTATACGACAAGTTAAAGCTTAAATAAAATAAGTGTCTATATACATAACTATAATAACACTGTTCCAAAATTCTGATTCATTTACATTTATTTTTAAATCAGTTTTTGACATAAATAAGAAATAAAAAACATGTTTGATTTTTATTATACAGCTGGAATGACCCTGTTTAAAAGTGTCTAAAATTGACGTAAAAGTAAATTTATTTCTACAGATGAAATGCATTCATAAATGTTTATTCGTGTTGTTGTGGCTAGGATAAGCTTTGTTTGTTGTCTCTCTCGGAGTGAAATGAGCACTGTGATATGTTGACATGTCCATTCATTTCCATGGTTTGGTGGCTGTATGCTGTTTGACATTAATTCCAAATGACATTCAGCAAGAAGCTGCACTGCTTACTGATGCATGAGGTCTATCACATCCCTCATCATTATATTTAACATCAACACACAGCCACGTGACCATCTGTCCAACTGCCCACTAAACTTAGTCATGTACTAAACCTACATCCTTGAGTCATAGATTTCAGTTATCTTGCTAGCAGTGGACATGAAAAAAATGTACTGGTCGATAATTGTGTTTTTTTTTGGATGTAATTTTTGATTAGTGTTTAAAACAATCTGTTAAACTTTCTGTTGCTGACACAGAGATGTGGCAAAAAAAAAAAAAAAACATTTTGCCAGACTCGAATACAAAATGTGTCATATCAGATATGTTATATAAAATTGAAAGTATAATACATATTAATACATTTGTTTAACTGCAATTACAATAAATGGATGAATACTGGAAGAAGACTTAATACAGATTTTCAAGGCTTATTTGTTTGTTTGATTTGATTGATTGATTTATTGTGAGATTTGACACTTTTTTGATGTAATATAATACATCTTCATGACCGACTGACCTCACATGCTCAATATTTCTCCCCTTATGTAATTTTTTTTGTTTGTTTTAAAGTTAAAGTTGCTAAAACATTGATATATACAGTACAGACCAAAAGTTTGGACACACCTTCTCATTCAAAGAGTTTTCTTTATTTTCATGACTATGAAAATTGTAGATTCACACTGAAGGCATCAAAACTATGAATTAACACATGGGGAATTATATATGGAATTATATACATAACAACTGAAAATATGTCATATTCTAGGTTCTTCAAAGTAGCCACCTTTTGCTTTGATTACTGCTTTGCACACTCTTGGCATTCTCTTGATGAGCTTCAAGAGGTAGTCACCTGAAATGGTCTTCCAACAGTCTTGAAGGAGTTCCCCGAGAGATGCTTAGCACTTGTTGGCCCTTTTGCCTTCAGTCTGCGGTCCAGCTCACCCCTAAACCATCTCGATTGGGTTCAGGTCCGGTGACTGTGGAGGCCAGGTCATCTGGCGCAGCACCCCATCACTCTCCTTCTTGGTCAAATAGCCCTATATATGTGTGTATATATATATATATATATATATATATATATATATATATATATATATATATATATATATATAAACACGGAGTTGTCTAGTTTTACCAAGTGTTAGTGTAATAATTCTAAAAAAAAAACACAAGTAAAATAGTCTATTGAAGAATTTCATGTTTTTTATTTTTATTTTATAACCATTGGCAGATGGTGTGGGGCATGTTTTGTCTCAAAAACAATGTTATAAATATTACCAGACCCCAGACATTGCACATATCTGTATAGTTCTTCTTTTAGATCTGTTTCGTTTTCAGCTACAATCATTTGAAATGAGTTTTGTAATGATCCACACAAAGTCACCAGTCACTCATGTGTTTTGATAAAGACTTTACAGTGTTTCCCACACTCTTTTTCACTTTTGCTGTTTTAGGTGGGTAATTAATATTTACTGTGCACTGATTTAGACCCTTGTTAACTCGGACCGACCTCCAATGTCAAAGCGGTTAAAAAGTGCTGCAATCATTCCTTCAATGATTAATTTAACACCACATTGTTATTGAATCATGTTACTCAGACTCTATTTGAAATGAGCTACTTTCCCATCAGCCTTATAAATGAGACCATTACTGAAATCAGCAGACTTTTCACATTTTACAGAGGTCTGGGTGACTTATCAGCTTTTCTTTTTTTAATTAGAAAGTACTCTCTAATAACGACAACAGTCAGTCAGCCTCAGAACATGTTAATTCTGTAATACTTTATTCTTTATCAAATCACGCTTAACATCTTTGACACAAATGGTTATTAAATCATAATGACTACTCAGGTCATTTGAAGATGCTGCAGTGGTTAATTAGTGCATGGCATCTTTGTGTTGTGACACCGTGTCCTAACTACATGCGACGCGACAAGATTCCAGCAACAAGCACTCGCAAAGAAATGGATACTTTTAAAATCGAATTCATAAATATTAAACCTTTTTAACATCATTAAATGTTCTGGAATACACTCGTTGATTTGCAGTGAGTTCACAGTTTTAACGAACATCTTTGCTCTAATTTATTTTCAAGATCTGAGGTAAACTATCTGTTGTTGTTTTTCAATATAGCTATAAGCTCACGCAAAATGTTATTCAAACACATTAGAAACATTTAACTTTGAATAAAACACAATCACCTGAGATTATCACTGTCATATGGTTTGTATGATGTTGTTCCAGCCGCGACATGACGGAAATAGAAACCTGTTTCTAAATTTGACATTTTGTGTTTCGCCTACATGTCTAGTTAAAACTCTGATTAAAATGGAAAAGATACCTTTTATTGTGTGTTGTGGCATGGCGTCAAGTGTAGTTAGTACATGGTGTGGCTCCACACCCAGCTCAGTAGTGATGGGACATTCCAGTTCTTTTCCACAAACCGGTTCTTCCGGACAGTGTTTTCAGTGAACCATTTCTTTTATGCTATAACGTAATAAAGCATTCTCGATTATGTAATGACTATCATCTCGGGCCGGGATGAAAATACATTCAACATATTTAAATATATAAAGTCAGTAATCATTACTTCAGTGAGTTAAAACATCACCATGATCTGACAAGTTTCTTAAAATTAAGTTTTGCAAGTAGCACCCAAATACAGGTACAAGTAGTGGTGTGTAAACGAGGATGTTTTTATAAGTATTGAAGATATAAAGTTAATAAATTACTTCTCATCAGCGCTAGCTTCACACTGAAGTACACATGTGCAGTATCATCAGCTCATCGGTTCTCAAATCGGATATGTCCGAAAGAAACAGTTCACATTCTGTGTATCGGTGATCCAAAAACCGGTTCTTGACTCGAGAACGATAACTGTTTTAACTGACGCACTGGGCACGTTCAGTATATCATCAGCTCATAATCAGTTCTATTTAATACAAACTCAATTTGTGAATGTCATCATCTATAATCATTGTACAGGCATTTAAGAAATTGTGTTATGGTCTTTAACACACATACTTTCATGTGAAATAAATCAAATGAGTAATACTTTAATTTGCGCCATCAGTTGTTTCAAAAACTGTAATGCAGCCGACTCAAACACATCCTCACACAGTGACAAAGTCATAATCATAATTTTCAATATGTTTTATATCATCATCATGACGTTCAACAAAATACTTGAATAGCATGCTTTTCGTCCTCTTGAAAAAATGACATGAATGCGCAGTATCATCAGATCATCGGTTCTCAAATCGGACGTGTCTGAAAGAAACCAGAGACTCTGAGTCTACTGGTGACCGTTCCCTGCACTCATGCTCGGTCTCTTAGCTGCTTGGTTCATTGGTTCTCTTTTTACAGCAGTTCAGAGTCTGTGTACTGCTGGAGTAACTGAATAACTCGGGATATTGGTTTATTTCGAGTCAGAGAGAGTGTCAGGCACATTTATAAAATTAATAACTTAAGTAATTTGTGTATTGGTGCGTACTGGAGACGCAAACATTTTCATACGATTCAGTTCGATATGGTGTTCACTAAGAAGAACCAGCTAAATATAATGATTAGTTTGCGAACTGGACATCACTACAGCTCAATGCGATCAACAGCACCACACTGACACGTACTTGCACGAATCCTTCTTTTACTGTGGAAGCGCCAGAGCCATTCCTCGTGCTGACACAAACAGCAGGGGAAATTCAGGCGGCGAATGGCTGTTAGTCGGCGTGTAAGTCTCCTTATGATAGACCATGAGTTGTTCCAAGGAGATTAAGGCTTTGTAAACTGCTGGAGCACCCAACCTCAAATGACTTCCCCTTATCTCCAGAGCCCAGAGCCACTGTGTGCCTCATGCACACTTGCTCTATGTAGAATAAATGTCACTGAAATTAATTTCACCAGGCTTGAATTAGACTCCTGCTATAATCTCTTTCTTCAGTCAAAATGTATGTCCTCCAGAATTCAATTTCCTCTTCAACTTCATAAGTTAGAGTACAAAGAATGATAGGCCCTTATCAGGTGAGCCGTTTGAGGACTTCATTAATGAATACTGCTGCTTTCAATTCATAATATTTGATTGCAGTAATCTCACGAGGCCCTTCTGTGGTGCTGTGTCCTCTTAAAAGTGAAACTGTGGAGGTTAACGCCATTGAATGGACAGCCATTAAAACTGTATAATGGCTGATGGTTATTTTTCAGGGTGAAATAGGGTACAGTCAACAGCTGTGGTTGTATAAAAGACATCAAGCGCACAATACTATGGGCGATTAAAAAAAAAATTCAAGATTGTTTTGCTTGGTTGGAAAAAAATCATGTGGCAAATCAAGCCGGTATTGATCACAGCTTCTGAGGCATGAACTAGCTGCTTTCTCCTGACAGGCCCTCTAGCTAGAGCAAATCTCTCAACCTTTTCTCATTGCCAGACCTCATCCATGCCTGACTATCATGTTTTTCTTTGTTGCTTTAGGTTGGACTGACTTAAAGGGCTGTATTTCAGGGAATTCACAAAAGTCTGAATCTGGTTTTAAAGGAAAACACACAAGTGAAACTATCAGGAAAATACCCTGGACATATTCACTGCAAAAGCAAAGCAGTAAATAAATAATATTTTGCAGATAGAAAATTATACCACTTTTAGGAGCATTAAAGGGACAGTTCATTTAAAAATAAAAATGATTATCTTGTTCTCTTGTTGTTTAAAAAAATAAATAAATAAATAAATATATATATATATATATATATATATATATTAGGGGTGTAACGGTACGTGTATTCGTACCGGACCGTTTTGGTACAGGGCTTTCAGTACGGTGCATGTGTGTACCGAATGACCGAATGCAATATTTTGTGTGCGGAACATAGGTACATTTTCGTGTTTCCAAACATATTAAGTGGTAGAAGTCTCCGCGTTCAGCGCAAATCCCGCCCTGCAGCTGATTCTAAGGCCGGTGACACACTGCGTGGCGTGAGCGTGGCGTTACTGCTGCTTGTCAGTTGCATGACGGCTGCCTTGAGTTTTCTGTGTCTTTACACACCAGAATCGTGCCTGACGCAGCGCTGGGGCGCTGATGCTACTATAATATGACATAGAGGGAGACCGCCGACAGACCAGGATCTTGTGTTCACGACAACAATATCTATACTTCATGTTGAGCATAAATATAAAGCCTACTGATAAAGGACATCGTCAACAGTATTGACGGCAAAATAGACTATGTTTGACAGGTGCAATATGCCAGTGTGTCTTCGGCCTAAGGTTTTCAAAAGGCATCACGCGAGTGTGAACATCACTACAACTAGGAAAAAAAACCATTGTAATTAAAACGCAGCTCCCGTCGGCATTTAAACAGACCTTTGCTCTTAATTCTGATCGTGATTTTTGCGTACCGTTACACCCCTAATATATATATATATAATTTTTTTTTCACTTTTATGCTAAGGTGAAAAATGACAAGGGTATTTTATGACAAGCTTTGAGATTTTCCTAAACAGCCAGTGAACATCAGAAAAATGAGTAAATGTCAAAAAAGTCCTTTTATATAGCTTCTAGACTTTTGCAAAATGGAGAACCTCACATTTTTCTACATATAAGTTCATATGCTGCTGAATGAATGATTTCACTTCACTTCATCATTAGAACAAGACCCTCTGACAGATTGTTGGAAGTCATTGACTTGCTAAAGACAGCAGGGACAAAGAAACTCTGCAAACCCACCTCAGATGTATCAGCCTCAACACAAAACGATACAGTGGAAACACAGACAGGAAGACCATCCTTATGCTCTGGCCCATTATGTATGCAAGAATCCAGCCTTTTGAGGATGTTTATATAGTCTGTCTTTGTATCATAGCTTCTTAAAACACATTACCTGTTATTGTCAGAGCAGAGCAAGTTACTCATGTATGCAAAGTTTTATGGTTTTACAACAGATGTTCTTATCACTGAGTGGAAATGCACTTGAAATATATTATTATCAGTGCTGGGAAGCTACATTGAAACTAGCTTGTTAAAGCTATAATTATGTTCAATTACTAAACGGCTTTGGGCTACTACTTGGTCTATAAAAAAAGACCTAGAATACCCCATATGAACCCAAATTATTATATGAATTTGGTTAAACTGATTCCCTGGAATTAATTAATGAATAAAGACTTTCCAATGATAAATCAAGAAAGGACAATTTAGGAGAGTGTTTGTTCATCACCCCAGCTCACTCGGCAGTAAAACTGTGTGAACAAACAATATGACATTAAAAACAGCATTTGTTTGTTTGTTGGAAAAACTACAGCAGCTGATTATTTGGTAAAGCTGCACTATTTAAAAACGGTTAAACTACTGAAAGTACTAGTTATCTGCATTTCTACTTTTAGTTTCTCCTCAACACTAGTTATTATATCTGCACATAATGCTGTCAATACGTAATATACACAAATCAAACCATGTTTGCTCACCATTTCATGAGATTTTTTTTTAAAGCAAAAAAAAAGCATTCTTATCAGATGTGTACAATATACAGTATGATGACAAAGCATAGGGAAGTTATTCTGTTTTCTCACAAACTATATGGAAGATTATAGTGATATTCCTGTACTAAAAATGAATATACTAGTAGTGTTCTTACAAGCCTCTGTCATGGAGGAAGCATTAGTTTCATTAGGAATACTGGTTCAATTATGTGCTTTTGGCCTTGGTAGCGTTTTTAGCTGCTTTCTCTTTCCCAAAGCCATCGGTCTAATTTGTATGCAGTGCAGTTTTCAGTTCCCATTCCAAAAGCCTGAGCTCGAGTGAAAAATGTCCCGCATTTTCTTGATAGCCCATGTGGATGTGGGGTATAAATGGCTAATGAATTACAGATGAACATTGACGCAAATTAATCTTCCTGATATCCCTGGGTTATATGGCAACCATTTAAAAGTTTAATCAATACGCTAAAGTTGAAAACATGCAGGCGCTGCAGTTGTTTGGCTGTAATAGACATCAGTGGGGAATGGGGAGGCTTGCATCCAGGGCATGCATCATAATGACAGGTATTTATGTTTAATGGACTAAATATTTTTTATTGCATGAGAACAAATGTCAGTTTAACTCTAAGTTATGAATTTAGCTTCCCTCGGCTGCTCCTAGAAGATGATTGACATCCTCAAAGACACTCAAGACTTCTTTTACCCTGCTGCTTAGAAACTCCCACATTTAACAGATGCAGAGCAAGGTTGCTTGAGTTTTTGTCCAGAGTAAAATACAGAAGCTAAGTCGCATTTTGCAAACAAGTGAATTTTTCAACAAGACAACAAGCCCTTTTCTTAACTTTCGATGCCTCTGATTCTTGAACCATGCTTCAGTGGGACGTCTCGATGTCTCCAGCTTTTCTCATGTCTGCACTGATGAAAACCAGGCTCATTTCTCTGTGTGTGTGTCAGGAGTGTTCAGTAGTTTGTGGTTCATCGCAGAGTTTGGGCTTGAAGCCAGTCCACTTTAGCTGCATATGGCTCCATTTGAACTGCGGCCCAGTACACCATCACAACTTCAGCCTCCCTTTTGATTGAATAAGTGACATTATCCTGGATGCTAATTTAATATCCTCCAACATTCTCTTCTTCTTTTTTCTGGAAGTTGAGTCTCTCTCGCTCAGATTGGAAGCAGGGGAACGCAGCTGCTCTTTGACAGTGCATGTGGATATTCATCTCCGCTGGTTGCACTTATTTATTATCTGTGTATTTGACCTCTAAGTGAATGCAGTAACATGCAGAGCGTTGCCTTCAGGATGTCATTAAAACTGTCTTCTGGCAGCCCAGCAGTAGTTTCTTATTTTGGTTAACAGGCGTTGCTGTAAAAATCATATAAAATACAGCTTTGACTTTATAGCGGTTGTCTCCAATAACAACTCTAAAGATCTGTGGACAAAATCAGTGAAATGTGACATTTAATGCCATTAATTATCATCAGCATTAGAACTTTTTCCACACACGTGTTTAAAAGATGGTAATTCAGATGCTATTTCCATGTAAAGAGGAGTCCTAAGGCCTTTCTATTTTGGTGTAGATGTGCATTGTTGAAGAGCAATACTTTTAAAAGTCATTTGAATTTAGTTTGCTACTGTTAAAAAAGTATGTTCTATACCGTGGTGCGTAGTGGTGCTCTGAAGTGAAGAGGCAAAGTCATCAAAGTTTTGTTTAGTTCTGTTTTAATCAGACATACTGCATCCGCCATGTTGTTACTGTCACATGATCTACCTGCGTCGCTTCACTGCCATTCATAAATCCTTTCCTGTGGCCTCATGCGATAATAAAAAAAAAAGTGTCCATCAAATGTGCCCTTCAGTTCAGGTTATCTGGGTATTTTTCACTTACTGTCATAGCATATTGTTTGAATATGAATTCGGACATGCTTTGCATACATAGCAAGATTTTGGATGCAGCAATAATTTGCATTATGTACAAAATTTCCTCTTGAACTTTTATTTCAGCAAGTGTATTTGCACAAGAATCTCTGAATGTTTTGATGAAAGATATTCTCAGTAGTTTGCTTTCTTTTCTCATGCCCGACCAGAAAAAACAAGACATTCAGTGAAGTTTATGGTGGACGCACCAGTGATTTCCAGGACAGCACAAATCTAGCACTGAAGCACATATCCTGTTATTTTATCCAGTACAGATAGTGAGTACAGCTAAATTCCACAGAAGCACTTGGATGCATTAGAGTGTAAATGTGACAAGTAATGTATTACCTGAAAAACATAACCTGATTTCACATTAGCCCAACAGCTGTAGGTCAGAAGCAGTTGTTTTAGGCCAGATAATGAGGACTCCATCACAGGATGTTGCTGCAGACTGATAAAGGGTCTCAGGCAGATATATTGAGACTCATATAATAGCACAAGCTCACGGCTGCAGCTGCTCACAGCCATAACTCACCCTCGTGCTCTCTCACCAATGTCGGTCCGTCTTCCCTTCAGGTATTATTGCAGGCTTGTGAGATAATAAGGAAACTTTAATTGCATTGTTAATTGATTTTTTCCCCACAACATTATCACCCTGATTGATTGCAAGGCTGATGAGAGCATGGGATACAGGGAGAGCACAGGAAAACAGACTGAGAAAGAGGGAGCAGAGAATAGATAACCTTGATGTTAAGAGCTATATCCTTCGGATACGTCTTTCCTTGACATATTGATGGCCCTCGAAAAGAGAGAAGCTGATTGTATGCAGATCAGAGCGGCCAGTTGATGAATTAGTTTTTCTTGTTTAGAGGGGCTCAACAGATTCAAGGATTTTTATTTATTTTTCAGTTCTCTGTGTAGTTTCTAAATCATTTAGGTGTATTTTTTCTTCATTAAGAAGTTTTACAGATAAAGAAATGTATTATATTTTTGGCCTAAAGCCATGCATCCAGTTTTTCTCAATTTTAATATCACAACTTCTCTGTTTGATTGATTTATTAAAATTTGCACTATTTTGTTTTTTTTCTTCTTTTTTTCTGTTTGCTTTATCAGGGTTTTATGTCTTAAATTCAGTTTGAACAAATTGTATAGCAATATAAAGTCTTGAATGTTATTCAAAGAGGTCTTAAGTTTGTGCGCTGAACTGTGAAATGGGAAACAAGGTAATTATTTAAGTTCAGAAGCCTATGATTTTATTAAATACATGCTATTTAAAAATGCTACATTATGGCAAATTTCTGCCAAACTACCGCTTTTGATCTACTGTTGATGAATTTTGATAATGTTTTTTTTCTGTTTATATTGTAATATGTTGTAGATGAATGTAAAAGTGCATAATTTATTTCACTCATCTTTTTGAATGAGCAGCTGAAAGTAGTAAAGCATAGACATTTCAAAATAAGAGTCCCGAAGATTTTCGCTCTAGTTAAAAATCCCACATTATGCATTTTCTTTTCTTCTCTTCTGGTGGTATTTTGGTGACACGATATATGCATTTTACTACACACAATTATTATTACATTTATTATATATATTTGTATTGCATTATTATAGTATCAGCAAAATTAAGTTATAAAAATCCAAAATAGTGCCTTGAGAAACAGGATTTATTTTCAAATTGTATGGATTTGTTTTGTATGAACATGCAGTATTAATTGTATCAGTCAACATCTGAAAGTGTCTTACATTTAGATACACTAAGGTATATGATAGACGTGTCTATTTATCATCTTTGCATTGTTTTGCAGGGTCTTTTTCATAACATTCTACTAAAATATGATGCATTTTTCCTGACACTGTAGATTCAGCACTGACACTGCAGAGGTGCAGGAAACACTGTAACTAGTATTAGTACTAGTAGTGCTAGCAGTAAAACAAGCTTGTACTCTGTGCGAGTTTTCTGCATTTGCTCCTCCTGACACTTTTTAAATGGCAGTGTGATAAATGTTGGCTATTATGATTTCACTGAGGTTTTGCCAGAGGAAGAAAAGCAAAGACAGCAGATTTCCAGGACGTCAGGCACTGTGATAGCAGGTCATGGAGAGGCTGTGGAGGGCTCATGTTGTTTGAAATAAGCTGTGAGTGCACCGGTCCTGTCTCCACCTCCATCTTGCACGAAGACAACCTCCTCTCCTCTCCAAACATCTAGGTATGACAGGACAGGAACAATGCTTTCAACCTTTCCCCTGCCAGAATATGCAGCATGGAAACATTAGCTCCCCGAAAACTTTTAATCTGTCACTGTAATGGCTGTGTGTGAGTGTCTGGAATAAAGAGAAGGCCAGGCCCTGACACAGTGTTTTTTTTTCCCCCGTTTTTTCGCATAAACTATCAGCTCATCAGCCGTCCCCATGGGTTCAAGATAGACTCTGCTTTACACTAACAGGTTATGTAAAAAATAGCTGCTTCTGCATTTTACCTTTGTCTCTGGCTCCTCTTTTTTCTCATGTAATTAACTGCGTGTCCAGCTGTGGAAGTTGGCTGCCATGTGCAAAATTTGCAGTGGGCTGCACTATATCACGCATCACCCCGGCTGTACGCTAAACATGCCCATGTGTGTTTTCCTCTCTCCGCTCCCCACAGAGGTTTGTTTAAAGAAGTCAGTCTGCAGGGGGAAAGGATGGACATCTCCCAGACCTGTGCCATTTGCAGAGCGCTGCTTTAAGCGCTTGAACATGTGAGGAAGCATTCATGCTGCTTCAGGTCAATATTACAGCTTCAGTCATCACCAGACACTGAACTGAGCCACACTTTATTCATCATGTGCTGTTCTCTATTACTGGATTTAACCCATCAGACACTGCTCCAGGCACTCATATGAGGGTCACAGAAAAATAAAAAATGCCTGAAATCATTTATAGATCACCTATGTGTATAAATTGGTTTGTACAGTAACCGTTTTAATAACTTTATTTGCATTCCACCTTGAATAAACTTACAAAAATGTATTTTGAATTTTTGTTTTTTTAAATATTTGGGTTCTTTACATGAATTTGTTTTTTTTTAAAGAACTAAAACCGTTTTTGTATTTTTATCTGTTAGTATTATTATATTGTTATTTATATTGCTAAAGATATTTGTAAAAAAATAGATTAATTAATAAATTATAAAAATAATAATAATGTAATTATTTATTTATTTATTAAATGTATTAATAATAATAATAATTAAAAAAAATTATCGGGCTATAATGCTTTTAAAAAATAATAACATATTATTATTATAACATTTATTTTAACTTTTTTCAAGAAACTATGTTATGCCGAACTACCTTTTTCCCCCCAAAAACTTTAAAAGGATAATGTATTTATTTTTTGTCATTTGCTCACCCTCATGTCATTCAGACCTGTATGAATTTATCTCTTCTGCTGAACACAAAAAAATATATTTTGAAGAATGTGGATCATTAAACAGCTGCTGGTGGCCATCGACTTTTTTTTTTTCCGTAATTGAAAATCAGTGGCTACAAGCAACTGTTTGGTTACCAACATTCTTCAGTTGAACAGGTGAAATACAGAGGAATACAGGTTTGGGACAACTTGAGGGTGAATAAATGATGACAAAATTTTATTTTATGGGTGAACTATGCCTTTAAGTCTCACCAAAAATATCTTCTAGATCAATCTTCCGGATTCTTTAGATCAAGAAAATGAAAGCATGTCCATAGAAGAAACAGTCTTTTCTTTATGAAGTGCATTTTTTGTATAACTTCTTATAGATTCAGACATCATTGACCCATGAGTTCATTAGCTAGTACTCTGTGATCTCTCAGTCTCACTGAAGGGGTGCTGCTGTGTTTAGGATGATAGTGCTGCAGTTGGGTGCTCGTTTTATGTACCCTGGTGAGGTGAAGTGCACCAGAATCTCCTGTCAAACCAGCGCTCTGATAGTCAGAATGAGCACACAGGGATCCAGCGGTGGTACCTCCATCCTCAGGGCAACTGCAGCAGCTGGAGTGCAAAAACCCTGTCACCCCTCAGAACCAGTACTTACGCTGGCAGAGCTGTCCGCTGCACCCCCACACCCGTCCACAGAGCAAGGGGGTCTGATCTAATGTGAACAGACGACATCTCACACTTCACAGTTTGGATCACCTCAACTTGTGAGGATGGCAGGGAAAATGAGCGTCGCTCGGCTACAAAAGTCCAAATTTAGATTGACTGGGTTTGTCTGCAGGCTGACTCGATCGGGCCGTCGTTACTCGCCGCGCAAGGAGAGTGCGGGACTGGAGTGACACGTTGGCGAAGGCTGGTTGAGGATCGCTGGCGGTGGGGGAAGGGGAGGAGCGGCTACTTTGAAGGAAAGTGTCAGATTGGGTTAGCATCCAGACTGGTGTTGGAATATGCTTGGCACTAATATGGCACCAGTATCTCTGTCCTCATCTCTGTTCACTGTCAGTACGTGCGATTCCGCGGCCTGTCTCTCCGTGGCTCTGACAGTGTCTTTTCGGATTATGTTAGTGGCGCGCTCGGAGCGCTGCCGCAGCTCGCCCATCACTCAGCCGCTTTGTTTGAAGCCTGCCCTTTTTTGTCATTAATGCACTTGATGTCTATTTAAAAACGGTGGCGAGCTCCATATCTGTTTTCCTGTCAGAAGATCATTGACAGCATTAATGCCACTTGTCCTTGCCTCATTTACTAAAGCGCTGACACCTAGCTACAGTCTGCCACATCCATCAAGCACCTCTATTTCTCTCTCTCTCTCTCTCTCTCTCTCTCTCTCTCTCTCTCTCTCTCTGTCGCTGGCGTGTCAGAACGATCCTGTCTTTAACACACTCAGAATGGGCTGTCTCCGCACATCACCTGTAGGCCTCACAGTCAACTAGCATTTTCAGCAAAGTGGAAGGTAGACGTGAACAATACGAACTCTGCGTTCTTCCTATCACTGGCATATGTTTTGCCAGGTCATGTATTGTTGATATATGAGAGAAGTGAACAGACACTCACTCTCTCAATGAGTTTTGATCCATCTCGATGCTCGTGAGGAGAAAGCCTCATTAATTGTCACTAATGTTACATTAGTCACTGCTTGATGATGATTATTTTGGGTTGAGCACCATAGCATTACCACTAACATCCTTACAACTGTCTAGGAACATCTTAGTGACCACCCGTACATCTTCAGCAATTTCCTTGCAACACCCTAGCAACCACACTCTTGCAGATGCAGAAATTACTATCAATCAGCCAATCTGACCAATCATAATGGTGGAATTTGGACAAACAAATCAGACAGGAGAGTAAATTAACATCAGTTCAATTCAATTCAATTCAAGTTTATTTGTATAGCGCTTTTTACAATACAAATCGTTACAAAGCAACTTTACAGAAAATTATGTTTCTCCAATATTTAGTAGTAGCTAGTAGTTTGTGCACGTTTGACAGGATTTTAGAAAAATAATAATAATACAAGACGTAGTCAGCTAGATGATGAACTATCAATATTATTAATTAATAGTAATTATATGATGCAGTCACACATGTAGCAATAATTGTTAGTTCTGTTTGTTGATTCAAAGTTAGGATCATCTGGGGTCCTCTGAGGGTCAGCATCATCTCTTCTCAGGTGTTCTGGATCCAGACTGGAGCTTGTGTAAATCCTAGTTACATCCCGTGGCAAAACATAGAAACAAAATAGAGACATCATTAGCATAGCTGCTGATCCAACAAAGTAAAATTTGTTTAACCCAAGCTAAAGAATAAAAATGCAGATGCAACTACACTCACAATTTAAGAGATACATTATTCGAATGCTTGGCGAAAGAGATGCGTTTTTAATCTAGATTTAAACAGAGAGAGTGTGTCTGAACCCCGAACATTATCAGGAAGGCTATTCCAGAGTTTGGAAGCCAAATGTGAAAAAGCTCTACCTCCTTTAGTGGACTTTGCTATCCTAGGAACTACCAAAAGTCCAGCGTTTTGTGACCTTAGGGTGCGTGATGGGTTGTAGCGTGGTAGAAGGCTAGTTAGGTACGCAGGAGCTAAACCATTTAGGGCCTTATAGGTAAGTAATGATAATTTGTAACTGATACGGAACTTAATAGGTAGCCAGTGCAGAGACTGTAAAATTGGGGTAATATGATCATATTTTCTTGACCTGGTCTGGACTACCTGTAGCTTGTTTATTGACGAAGCAGGACAACCACCTAGAAATGCATTACAAAAGTCCAGTCTAGAGGTCATGAATGCATGAACTAGCTTTTCTGCATCAGAAACAGATAACATGTTTCGTAGCTTGGCAATGTTTCTAAGATGGAAGAATGCAGTTTTTGTAACATTGGAAATATGATTTTCAAAAGACAAATTGCTGTCCAATATAACACCCAGATTTCTGACTGTAGAGGAAGTTACAGTACATCCGTCTAGTTGCAGATTGTAATCTACAAGATTCTGTGTGGTGTTTTTTGGTCCAATAATTAATATCTCTGTCTTATCCGAATTTAATTGGAGAAAATTATTTGTCATCCAATCTTTTACATTTTTAACACACTGTTAGCTTAGATAATTGGGAAGTTTCATCTGGTCTCGTTGAGATATATAGCTGAGTATCATCAGCATAACAGTGGAAGCTAATTCCGTATTTTCTAATAATATCACCAAGGGGCAACATGTATATTGAAAATAGAAGGGGACCTAGGACGGATCCTTGTGGCACTCCATATTTTACTGATGATAAATGAGATGACACCCCATTTAAGTAAACAAAATGGTAGCGATCGGACAGGTAGGATCTAAACCATCTTAGAGCCTGCCCTTGAATACCTGTATAGTTTTGTAATCGATCTATGAGTATGTCATGATCTATGGTGTCGAACGCAGCACTAAGATCAAGTAAGACTAGAAATGAGATGCAGCCTTGATCTGACGCAAGAAGCAGGTCATTTGTAATTTTAACAAGTGCAGTTTCTGTGCTATGGTGGGGCCTAAAACCTGACTGAAATTCTTCATACAGATCATTTTTATGCAGGAAAGTGCTCATTTGAGCAGACACAACTTTTTCTAAAATTTTAGACATAAATGGAAGATTTGAAATAGGCCTATAATTTGCCAGTACACTAGGATCTAGTTTTGGTTTCTTAATAAGAGGCTTGATAACCACCAGCTTGAATGGTTTTGGGACGTGACCTAAAATAACGACGAGTTAATGATATTGAGAAGCGGTTCTTCGGCTACAGGTAACAGCTCTTTTAGTAATGTAGTGGGTACATGATCTAATAAACATGTTGTTGGTTTAGATACAGTGATAAGTTTATTTAGCTCTTCCTGTCCTATATTTGTAAAGCCCTGCAGTTTATCTTTGGGTGCGATGGATGAAACTGAAGTGTTAGACGCTGTAGAATCTACATTCGCTATTGTATTTCTAATGTTATCTATTGTATCAGTGAAGAAATTCATAAAGTCATTACTATTTAACGTTGGTGGAATATTTGAATCAAGTGGCGTCTGGTAATTTGTTAATTTAGCCACTGTGCTAAATAATAACCTTGGATTGTTTTGGATATTTTCAATGAGTTTGTGGATATGCTCTGCCCTAGCGGTTTTTAGAGCCTGTCTATAGCTGGACATACTGTTTTTCCATGCAATTTTAAAAACTTCCAAGTTAGTTTTTCTCCATTTGCGTTCAAGACTACGAGTTACTTTCTTGAGAGAGTGAGTATTACTGTTATACCATGGCACAGTACGTTTTTCTCTAACCTTTTTCAATTTGATGGGGGCAACAGCATCTAATGTATTAGAGAAAATAGTGCCCATGTTGTCAGTAATTTCGTCTAATTCATGTGTATTTTTGGGTACAAATAGCAGTTGAGATAGATCAGGCAGGTTATTTGCGAATCTGTCTTTGGTGGCTGGAACAATAGTTCTGCCCAGACGGTAACGCTGAGACATATAGTTAATATCAGTTATACGCAGCATGCACGATACAAGGAAATGGTCTGTAATATCATCACTTTGGGGTACAATATCTATAGCAGTAAGATCGATTCCATGCGATATAATTAGATCTAGTGTATGATTAAAACGATGAGTGGGCCCGGTGACATTTTGCTTGACTCCAAAGGAGTTTATTAGGTCAGTAAACGCAAGTCCTAATGTATCATTTGCATTATCAACGTGAATATTAAAATCTCCCATGATTAGCGCCTTATCAACTGTAACTAGAAGGTCTGAGAGGAAATCTGCAAATTCTTTTAGGAATTCTGTATACGGCCCTGGTGGTCTATACACAGTAGCCAGAGCAAGAGATACATTAGACTTCTTTTGCATGTCTGACAGTGTAACATTTAGCAGAAGTATTTCAAAAGAGTTAAACCTGTATCCCGTTTTCTGGGTAACATTGAGAATATCACTATATATTGTTGCAACACCTCCGCCACGACCAGTCTGACGGGGCTCATGCTTATAACAGTAGTTTGGTGGAGTAGACTCATTTAGACCAAAATAATCATTTGGTTTTAGCCAGGTTTCAGTCAAGCAGAGTACATCAAAACTATTTTCTGTGATCATTTCATTTACAATAACTGCTTTGGGTGTGAGTGATCTAATATTTATGAGCCCAAACTTTAAAAATTGTTTTTGTTCATTTACTTTACATTTTTCTTGGTTAATTACGATAAGATTTTTTTTAGATCCTACATTATATTTTGACCTCACTATTCGGGGAACAGACACAGTCTTAATAGTTTTTACAGCGCAAGTACTTTTATCATTTAAGCGGGTGGAACAAAACTCATCATAATAGTTATTAGAGAATTGTCTTACTAGTCACATGGAGCGAAGTGTCCTGGAGATGTTGTCAGAGAGCAGCTCCGCTCCGATTCTGCTGGGGTGTAATCCATCAGCGCGAAACAGCCTAGGACGCTCCCAGAAAAGATTCCAGTTATTAACAAATAGCAGTTTCTGTTCTTTACACCATGACAACAACCATTCATTTAAAGCGAAAAGTCTACTGAACCTTTCGTGTCCTCGTCGATACGTGGGCAATGGTCCTGACACGACGATCGTCGCCGCGGGCGTCGTGCTGCGAACCGTCTCGATCAGGCTGCTGAAGTCCCTCTTCAGCGTCTCCATCTGCCGCAGCGTGGTGTCGTTAACCCCGGCGTGAAGCACGACCGCTCTGGGGCTCTCGTCGGCCTTCAGGATCGCGGGTATCTGCGCAGAAACATCGAGAACACAAGCACCAGGCAAACAATGAGTGTGCACTTTACCTTCAGCTAACGTAGCACTTACGTGTCGGACGATGGAGTCTCCGATGATCACAGCGTCGCGTCCTGTCTCGCGGAGGGGAGCGAAGCGGTTCCGGATGGAGATGTCGAAGGCAGGAGGGGGAGAAGTCGTCGCCCGGGACCCGGCTCGCGTCCTCCGCTGTGGATGCACCCAGGGTCCGTGGTGTCCCGGCGTCGCAGTGAAGGACATCTGGGAAGATCGCGTCCTGGGTGCACCGGGCCTGTGCAGAGAAACACACGGAGTAGACGTGGTGGGACTGTTAGCAGCACGCTGTATACTTACCCCGGACTTGTGAGCGTCAGCCCGGGATGATTCCAGCGCGGCTCTCCGCTCTCTCAGCTGGGCCTGCCTCACCTCCAGGTCGCGAATCTGCTTTCCCACGGCCTCGAGCTCGAGCTGCACAGAGTGGAGACATTCATCCGCCATTAAAGCAAGTAACAGTGAGTACAGCAGTGGTAATGTGTGTGAATAGAGTATTAGCAATGTAAGCGCAGTTAGCTGCAACCACGCCGCTGATGCTAACGGGCTAAAAGCTAATAGCGGACCCGGGAGATCAAAATAAAACTAGTGATAGCGAGGCGCTCTGATTGTTTTTGTTGTAGAATACAATAGAGGATATATTCACATGTTATATAAACGGAAACTATGATGTATAAAATTGATTTTTGAGTTAAAAATAGTCAATGAAAAGAATATAGTGACGGAGCTCAAACGCAGTACAGCCGCCAACAACAAACAGGAAGTGGACTTAAACTCGATGTCCTTCCAAGGTTGACATAAAACACCTGATTTTCATTCATGTTTATTTTGTTCTAAAAGTAAATATGTAAAGTGATCGGTTTACGTGTTGCTTGAACTGAGGCGCTACAGCGATCTGTCACGACACATTAAAGAGTCACAAAATGGTAATGTATGAATTTCCAGACACAAACGCACAAAATGCAATGAAGCCTATCGATGAAATGGTATTTTTGATTCTTGGCATGTAGATGTTTTTCACTGCTAGATGAAGTTTGGTTCAAATGAGGTTGATGCCTGCAAAGCTTAACACTGCTAAAGAATACAAGAGTCGATAATGCGGTGACTGTTGCTGCTAGCAGGTTTGGCGTCCTGTGTCGCAAATCTAATGATGCTGGTAGTGACGATTTTCTCTGACCAATCAGTGATCTGCAGTGTGAATACATCACATTTCAGAGCTGTACCATGCAGTGTAAAAGTGCCAATAGAATACCTTAGCAACTGTCTAGCAGCATCCTAGCAACCATCTAACAACATCTTAGGAACCACCCAGAGCACCCTAGCAATGCACAGAAATATTAAGGATTCATTATCGTGTTATATATT
Source organism: Carassius carassius (assembly GCF_963082965.1). NCBI lineage: Eukaryota > Metazoa > Chordata > Actinopteri > Cypriniformes > Cyprinidae > Carassius > Carassius carassius. The sequence continues at coordinate 21,442,835 of NC_081768.1, forward strand.
AATGTATTAGTATTAGTGTAGTGATATCATCACTGTAGCAGTACAGTACTTGATGAGGCCTGTATTGATTTACTGTAAGCAGACATAAGCAAATGCCTTCTGTGTTGCTGTCTTCTGGCATTGATGCTCATAATGATGCTTGATTTGTTTTAATGAATGAGTGCAGAGGATCAACAGCAGTGAGTGGCAGTGTTCTTGTCCTGTAGGAGTGTTAACACACTGTCACAGTGTCTCTCTCACCATCAGTGTCTGGACAATGAATGAAACTAATGCTCACCTTACCAAACACTGTTGATCAGTGAATCAGTACGATGAGCTCACTGTTGATCTTCACCTCACTGTCTTTTCATCTCTCTCTCTCTCTCTCTCTCTCTCTCTGTTTCTGAAGAAAGCAATCTCTTGGCTTGTTATTGTCTAGACAATGCCCTCAGGCTAAATGTTGTCTCTCTGGTGTTCTCAGACTTTAGACGGATACACTGTCTCCCCCGACACACCTTTCATGCCAGAAATTTGAGTGAGAAATGACAGATTCTGGAGACATTGTTTTTTTTTTTTTTTTTTTTTTTTGCAGCAGTGTGTATACTTTACTGACAAACCACTTTCTGATGGATAAACAGTAACAGAGAATTGTGATATTTTGTCTATCTATCTATCTAGGTCGTTTTTTTGTTCCATCCATCCATTGTGTAAAAGTGTTTGGTATCTCAAGGTACTGCAGTATATCAAAAAGCAATTATGTCCAGTACAGTAGTGTTGCTTTTGTCAGTTTGACATTTATGAACAACTAAAAAAACTGTATAAGTGTACTGATGATGATAAAATGAACAAAATGAAACATTAATCTTGGCGAAGTCCTGTTGTGTGTAAGTTGTGAAGCTGAATATTTTCTAAACATTTATATAATGTATTTAAATAGCATCATAATATAATACTTATATTTAAAGTGCTATTAATATTTTTGTGCTATTAAAATCACAGCATTTCAACTTGAGGGTTGCGGCATCACTTTGTTTCAGCGCCGAATTCACATGAAGTCGCTTTGACTTTGACGTTGTAGTTAAATGTCATTTTGACATGCTCTTCTCTCTCACTTTCAGGCGTTTTCACCAAGTGCCGTTATGTCTACTACGGCAAGCACTCAGAGGGCAATCGATTCATCCGCAATGACCAGCTCTGACTGACAGACGGGTCAGTGGATACAAACACGAGGGGGCTTTACAAAGATATCTTGCGCATATTATTATAAATATACATGTTGCCACACGCATTTTAAGCAGCCAAACACAGCCCTCTAGTGCCGTCTGCTGAGTGTGCCTTCCCTGCCACCTCCCATCGCTCTCGCTCCGTCTGAGCAGTGCCATCCAGATTGACATGATTGCCTTTAAGCAGCCCCGCTATGCCACGGTGACAGAAACACACGCGGCCGAGCGCTCGTCTTGACAGCCGCGGCTCCATGATGGATTGCCTGGTCCAACTGCGGCTCTCCCCAGGTCAAAGGTCCCACCTGAGGCTTTGGGCTGCCCACACGGAAGCCCAGGATGAGCTTCCCTCAAAGTCAAAGCTAAAGTTAAAGAGAAAGATCAGGGGAAAGTGTCGCTTTTGTTGGAGTTTTACACTATAACCATCATTAAAATTAAAGCTTATTGCATGGTTTTGTAACCATGTCATTTTCTGGACATTACTGTAGGCAGAATGTCAGTTTAAGTCTTTGAAGGGTTTTGTTTTCTCTAAATAGTAAAATAGAAGTTAACAAAGGCTAATAAATGTAAACAAATTTAATTTAGTTTGTTTAAATTTATTAGCCTTTTAAGCTTTAAATATAAAAGGCATGTCAGGCAAGTGCTCACCATCAAGTGTTTTTATTTTATTTTATTTTTTAAAATATACAGAGATGTCATTTTAAAATTATTAGCAATTTTTAAAACACACCTTTAATTTATGCTTTTAATTTTATATTTAATCTGTGTTATTGTGTTTTAATGATCAAATGCTTTATTGAATGTTTTCAGCATGAGTGCTTTCAGAAATGCAGCTGCGAGGCCCTCACAGGCTCTTGACTCTGTGGCATGTGTATGTTTTGCGTGTTTGTGAGGTGCATGTGCATGTCGTGTGCGAAGTTTGTGTGTTGCGGGGGCAGCTGTTGCAATGCCGGAGCCTGGAGGAGCTGTGAAAGAAAGAGGTAATGAGCTTTGCTTTATTTCATTCTTTCCCTGGAGGGAGAGAGCAAAGAAAGACAGCAGCTCTGGCAGTGAAATTGGAGGAGGAGGATGTACAGTATGTATGTGTGAGAGGGGAGTCAACAACTTCCTCCAGTCTTTTTGATTGTTTCCTCGTGCAGTTTTTGGACCTATTCACGTTATTTTAATGATTTCTTTTCTCTGTATGTTTTGAAAAATCAATAAAAAAAAATCCATAATGGCCTTTGTTGTGCTTTGGAAACAGAGTTTAAAGGCAGTGGCCAAAAAGTTGGGCAAATATTTGAAAAATCAACTCCATTAGGTACAGTGAGGCTGATGAATGTTTTAAGTGCATCCAATTTATTTTGCCTCCTGTGTTGTTGTTTTTTTTCATATTACATTCCACATTTAAAGTTGAGCTTATGCACCGAAGTCTGACATTCGCATTCGGATGGGATTAGTTTTCTCAGAGGATCACTGAGTTTGCTGAAAAACAGTAGGTAATTTGCTCTGGAATTATCACAGAGGTTGTGTGAGAAAAACACAGACGTGGCAGATTTGGACGGGATTAAAATCACCAAGTACGTCTGTGAAACACATATTTCTCTAACGACCCCCTGTAAAACTAGTCCCGCCCGAATAGGGCTTTCCTTATTGCTTCAATGCAAAGGAAACCAGTATTTGCATTGAATCTGTGTAGATTTGTCTTAAACTTGCCCAAGAAATTATATATATAAGTTATTGGCCAAGTTCATTTAAGCCAAATCTCTCTCTCTCTCTCTCTATAATTATTATTATAAATATCGTTTTTATGATTTCATATTGATACAGACTTCATACCATCTGCACATTTGCTTGATTATTTAATTGAACTGCAATTTGTCAACTACACATATGTAATCAAACAATATAATGGGTAGTATATCACTTGTATGTAATAATTGTTTAAAAAATAATTCTTATTAAAATGTAATCCCAAAATCATGAAACATTTTGATTAAATAACCATGTGCTATCCACTGTCAAGCAATAAATAAATAAATAAATAAAATTACTTTGATAAATGGGTGTCAATCTGGTGTTCTTTCAATATTTAGACAAGTCGGGAACTGCAATTGTTTTTATTATTTTTACTATTAGTATTATGTTTACATGTCTGAACCTTGCGTTTTTTTTTTTTTTTTTTTGGTAAACATACATTATTAATGGCATAATTTTGCCTAACCTCATCTTGCTTAATTGCCGTGTGTTAAACGGCCTCCCAATTATGCCATCTAAATTAGCCCAGCAAATGAGAGACGTAGTTTTGGATGTGAAAGAAAGCATGTGTACCCAGAGCTGCGCTCGGCAATGTGAAGCACACAGGGAAAGGTCACACATAGCCCACTGCAATGATTTGGTGTGCACTGGCTGTGTGGGTTTGACTGTAGGTCACAGGTTGTGTGCGTCTGTGCCTTATACACATTTCGGTCCAAGTGTGTGTGTTTCAGTGTCTGAGAGGGACACAATGCAATGGGAATATAGTACTAAATGTGTGTGCGGGTTGTTTATTGTTTGTGTACAGTACATTTGTGTCTTCGGCCCTATGAGACTATGCCTGTGCGTTGCTCCTGTCGTACTGCTGGAGAGCATGGTCACTAGTGCGGGCGTTTCTAAATGACAAGGTTTATTTGTCGGTGTTGTGATATGTTCTGAGAAAAGTGGCACTGACAGCTGGTGGAGGCAGCAAGAAGGAGCCACAACAAGTCCCCCCCCCCCCCACCACACAAAATGTCATCTCTTCCCTGGCTGGCTCACCCAACCATCCCCATGAAAAGAACAGACATTTAAAACTTTGTGACATGTGTCAGAGACGCTGCCATTGAGCCACTGCCGCTGATGTAGCCAGAATTGACAGCACCCGAGCCGCTGGAGCTGGCTTGGGGACATACCGAGTTTGGTGAGTGTCAGTTCCCATCCTCGTCAGGGCCTCATCTCAAGCAGCTCCGCAAATATAAACAGCATTAGAAGGCGGACGGAAGTACAGCGGGAAGACATATGCTGACACACACACACACACACACACACACGTGTGTTCAGGAGAGAGACAGTGTGCACTCGGAAAGACGTGTGGCAGGGACTAATTAAGGTGTGAGAAGTGGAGAGCAACCTGTGGGCTCTGACCTGGGACTCTCCAGGAAATTCTCCTCACTAGGAGAACGCTTGGGATATGGGCCCTGAGAAAATTGATGGAAAGGCTGGGAACTAAATGATCATCTCAGTTTGACAGGATGCTAATGGAACAATCATGGTTTCAAGTTTTAAAACTATACATTATTGACATGCACAAGTGGTCATGTTTGCTCACATACTGTACATAGTAATAACACATTTATAACATAACTTAAACTCAATCTTGATTTAACACATACAGTTAACCATTTAAAGGTGAAATTAGGGTGGAAAGAGTGGAACCTTAATGAACATGAACAGTCTGTAGAGATGAGAAATGGTCATGGTTTATGAATTTTGCTTTTGCTTTTTTTTTTTTTTTTGAAATGGTCCACATTATTGATATGGGTAAGTGGTAATTTTTCATTTATTTTGCAGAAACACGAAGTCTTATATATATAAAATTATGGAAACCTCTTAAATCCATTAATTATGCCTTGTAATATGCCGTATAATGCAGTGTATTATATCAAACTATCAAATATATTTATTGTTACATCTTCAAAAAGTGTAATACATTTAATGCTATTATACATAGTAAAAAAAAAAAAAAGTATAGCCTGAATGCACTATAAGTCCCTTTGGATAAAAGCATCTGCTAAAATCCATAAATGTAAGTAGTAACATAGTTATAACAATTGTTAGAATTTGTATCTTCGAGAATACACTAAACCAGCGGTTCTCAATTCCAGTCCTCATGCAAAGCCCCCCACCCCACCCCCTGCGCTGCACATTCTATATGTTTCTCTTATCGCTTCAGACGATTGTTCTATTCGAATGTAAGTGCCCTGCCAAGTGGACATCACAGGATATTCCTCCATGATTCCAGTTTGAAGCAAGTGTATATGATTCATTCAAAGTTCAGATGTGTGCGAGACATGAATAAAAATTGTGTTTATTTACCAAGGTAAATGATGTCACACTTTTTCGTCTGTGAAGACTTTGCACAGCACAAATCTGTGTGTTAACAGAGAGACATACAAAATGTGCAGAGCAGGGGGTCGCGAGGACTAGAATTGAGAACCGCTGCACTAATCCACTTGGAGACAATTAAAATGCAATATACAGCTGTATTAAAAACCATTTTATTCCCACAAAAACACTGTGGTGCTATCAAAACATTGCTTTCACCAATCGCATACCAATGTACAATATATGACATTTAACAGCTATCAAAATTGTAACAACAGAATATTGGGCAGCATTCAAAGTCTGGTCCGTATATGCAGTTCCACAAAAAGCCCAGAGCTTTATCAGAGCAGCACAGCACTATATCCAACAGTCAGCATGGATGCCCATCAAAGCAGCGGCGGGAAATCAACTGTAGTCATCAGTTATTAGGCTACTCTCTCTGAATGACTGACATCTGCGAATGCAAATAAGAATGCGTGCCACGTGTGATCGACAGCTGTGCACTGATAGCGTATGCTAACTGAATGAGTGAGAGGTGAGACGGGGAGCAGATCGCTCTCCGAAAGCTCACGGCTCCATCCTTTACGACAGACACGAGGAGATATTAGCCTGGGCAGACGAGAGAGGGAAAAGGGCATTCGGGGAGAGAAAGAGCTTTATTTCCGGCGCGGTTTCAGATGAGTAGCATTTGTCATGGAAGGGGAAGATGGTGTAATTAGCTTGTCAGTCTGCTTTAGGCTGAGCTTGCGAGCGCCGGTAAGAAAGATGGACGAACTGCCACGCGAGTTGACAGGCAGTCGATAATGTGGCAATTAATGTCATAAATAATTCCTCTACCAATTATATTCGAATGGACCCTGCGCTTTAAAAAGAGAATGGTATTCCGTTATCATTTCCTCTATCGGCAAGCATGGCCATCATTTCCAACATAATTATTTCTGTTTAAACATCGAAAAGGAGGATGACCTGTACTTTCAAGCGTAGAAAAAATACTCATTATTTTTTTTTATTAAATAATGAACACACCATTAGGATCGTGTATGTGTGGATGTGGTGGTGGTGGTGTGGGGGGGGGGGGGTCTTTAAATGTCATGGTCGGGTCCTAGACAAGATTACACACTAATGTAATTTCAAAATATGGGAGGGCATTAGATAAATCAATTTGGCTTGTTATGTTAAAGGTTGCCAAAGCCTTACTTACATGCAGCGTATTGATCCAACACTACCTTCTTCTGTGGGAAAATGCTGGTCTACCTGACCTCGAAAGTCAAAGCAAATGTTTCCCAGAATACATAAATTACTGCAAAGACTACATAAGCCATCATGCCCTACAAGGCAATGCTATTGAAATATTTACATCTATCATGCCATCATGATCGCTCATGTTTCCAGATGACAGGCTACTTAATATTTGTCTCTATTTGGTCACGTAAAATGACAGATATATGCCTGATTAACATTGGAATTGATGGAAGTCCATCTACACTGTTACTGTCCTAGTGAACACATAATAAATGGTTATGGCTTCCTCTTTCTCACTGTATCAGTGGCTTTGTGATCATTAATTGTGTCTGGGGTGAATCAAATGGCAGTGGGACTGTTGTAAATGGCTTCACATCCATTGTTGTTAAACCACTCTCGAAATGGATGACCAAATAAAAGGAGCTCAACTCATGCAAAGCGTCAGTAATGTTGTGTAAAACCCTGTTAAATACATCGGATGGCTCTTTGGTGTTGGAAGGATGGCCGCAGCTGTAATATATAGCGCGGGCCGTGATGGCTCAAGGTCACATCAGCCACCTCTACATAATGCATGAACCCTTCCTTCCTCAGTCAGTGTCCAATCACTCAGGCCCAACCTTGGAGTGAAAATTTTACTAAGTAAATCAGTGAACATGCTGGCATTTCTATTAACCTCCAATGTGCAACCGACAGCAAGATGAATAATGCTAAATAATAACATGTGGCTGTAAATCAGCTTTACAGCTTGAAGGTGAGCTGAAACTGCACTGTTTACTATGTGCCGTCGGATATTATTTGCAATGCTTCAAAGCTAAAGGCCTTGCTCGGGTACAAGCAAATGATCTCGCTAAGCTAGTCGCATCTTAAGTGTAGTCTGTCTGTAAAATAGCTGCCATGGTGAGATTTGACCTGAGATCTGTTTCAGTTGCTTTCATTTTTTTTTCTTCTTCTTTATTTAAAGAAACAGGGACAGCGTACAATAAACATTAACCTAGGGAGAGATGCATAGTACCGGGTTTTAGCTCAAGAGCTAATTTTCACCCGTTAATAGCTTTCACCGTTCATTGGTTATTAGCTAAAGGTTTGAATTAATTATTATTATTTTTTTTTTTTTTTGAATGATGGACCAAATCTATATTGTACTTCGACCTTTTGTCTTCATTCTTCAGGCCTTTTGGTTTACACTTTGTTGAAGCCTCACTATATTTAGGCCTTAAGCTGTTATTTTATATGCTTGACTTGAAAATCAAAGCATCCATAAGACAGTGGTGGAAATATTGGCATTTTCTTATATTTTCATAGCAGGTCTAGGAGGGAAGATAACGCAAGACCAGTGAGCGTGTAAGATTTGCCCTATTCGCCAGATTTTCAGTCTTGATTTTTTTTCTTTCATGTAATCGACGATGTTAATGAATTTATTAAAACATCCACCAAAAAAAAAAGTTATTTTATATAAATGAAAATAAAAACGTTGATTTTTTTTTCCACTTTTTCTGAGGTTGAGTGCATTTTTTTTCTTGTGTAATATTTCTTATATTTTCTTATGTAACAACTATATTACATATGTATAAATGGACAGAGATAACCTCAAGTAATTTGTACATTGATTCCTCCAAGAAGCATAAACTAGCAGTTTCTTTCTGTATAACATTACTGTGTAATTCAGTTTTTGAATTAACCATTGACTTCTATTGTATGGATCAAAAAAATAATAAATAATAAAAAATAAATAAAAAACAACCGAGTCTGTCTCAAAATGTCCTTTTATAATATCCTTAAAAAAATGAACTATCCTAGTTCGTTCTTCCTTTTTTCTTTCTTTTTCTTTCTTGTCATGATAACATTCTGAGAAAAAAAATAGAATTTTTTCAATACAAACTTTTATTTATTTTTCTTTACTATTGTTTAACTACTTGTGACATATGTCCTCTCATTTGTCATGCATGCAGTGACAATTCATATTTTTTGTAAATATCACGTTACAGGGTGAAGCTTCAGAGAGAAGTCAAGGTAATGGATTTCTTTCCATGCTGAAGTGTGTGTGTTTTTTTCAATGACGTATTATTAATGACATGGCACTGTTAGGGAGAGAATTGGATGCACACATGCCTTACACATTTTCTCTTCAGATTGTGTTTTGTGTTGAGGAAAGCTTGCTCTACAAGACAATTACATAGCTCCCTGTGGATTTGTTTTCTCTCTGCTGTTTCACATGTAGACAGGCAGACTAATGCATGTGGAGAAAGAACTTGATTGACCATTGCCAACAAATGTTTGTTGAGAGGAGAGGCGATTTTCAATGTCATGTTAAATTAGTCACGATTTTCATCCCAATCTTCACGCTGAGAGAAATTGTGTAATATTAGCAAATGATAGACCAGGCGTGTATAAATAAAGGCTTGCCTTTATTTATATCATCATCATTAATTTGTTTTGAGAGTAATTTCATGTGAAAACTCTAAACTCTTTAGCCATGACCTGTATCATGTTGCTTTATTAGTTCCACTGGCATGTAAATCCCAATTAATGCCATTTTCATCTCATACTGAATGAATGCAAAATATGAAAATATCAACAAATTTGATTTCCTTCTCTCTTTTTTCTATTCTTCAAATTTGTAATTGTCATATTTATACATTTTTGACACATTAATCCATTAAACTAATTAAACAAGGTAATAGTATCAAAAAATTATCAGATGTCAATGAATATCTTACTGTATTTATATAAATGTTGATTATATTTTACACATTTTAAGGGAAGTGCTATAAATGGTAAAACTACAAATATTACTAATAAAATTAAAGAGTTTATACTATAATCCTGTTTTACTGTAGTTCATTTTAAATGGGTCTGTGGTGTGAATACGTTAATTTGTATTATTCAGTTATTTAATTTAATAAGGTAGTAATTTAATATGAGGTAAAAAATTATAGTTTTAACAATACTGACCAAAATGCAGTTTAAAATCACTTTAGTTGAAATTGTTTTCGGGAAGTTGTTGTGTTATGCGTAATGCCAACTATCCATATTTAATAACAAACTGGCATAATTGACCATTTGGGCTGAATGAAAAATGCCTGAAATGAAGTAATTGTTCTTTGAGACTTATTTTTCGATAATGCAGGAGACCATTGACTTTTGTGTGCATGCTCAATCTTAGTCGTCTTGTCTGATAAAAAGTAAATCAAGATTAGTGAGTTTAAGTGTGCTCTATTAACACTAAGCAATTAGGCAGCTCCCAAGCGAGAGCGCTTAATGCTGTGCGATTTCAGCTATCTGATTGCTCACATTTGCCCGTCACCAGTTGACTTCACTGGCTCAGTGTTGCAGTCACCAGCGGTGCACAGGGGGATGAATCCCAGCTGACAAAATGGATAAGTCAATTGGATGAGGCTTACACAAATCTCACCACAGGGCCGCGGAGCGACATGCTAAAACAAATTAAAAGCGCAAACCGAGAGCATATTTTATGCTTGCAATTTATGATGTAGAGGATCCTCCCCTCTCTCCTGTTACCTTAATGATAAATCATCATCGTCCAGAAGAATGGATGGAAAAGGAAATCAAAATGTCAGTAAGAGAAAGCCAAAATGGCAAATGTGCCATACTTTTGTTGTTCCCCTTAAATTCTGTTAATCGCCTCAGGTAAAGATTAACTGCTGCTGCCAATTTAATTCAGCTTCAAATAATGCAACAAGGTCATTGTTTTCCTTTCGCTCTTCTCTCTTCTCTCTCTCTCTCTCTCTCTCTCTCTCTCTCTCTCTCTCTCTGTCTCTCTCTCTCTGTCTCTCTAGTGCAGGATTGAGTTGTCATGTAGCTCTAATAGGCAGCACAGGGAATCATTAGTCCGGCTCAGCTCTCTGACTGATGGGCATTTCACTCCAATCATCTGGCCGTGCTCAGGCGGCGCGGCACTATTGACACGGTGTCAGAGCTGAGAGAGGATGGCTTAATCAGCCGGGACACTCTCAGCATTGATTTGACAAGCTGCCGTAATGACCTTCTTGTTTTTGTAAAGGATCACTGTTTATCTGAGCTGGCACTGATGCACTGAGCATGCCGCATCGTCATGGAAACTATTATCAAGGCCAAGCCGGGGCCATGGAGGGCTCCTAAATATGATGTTGAATGTGACTCGAGGGGGGTCGCCCGGGACAGGGTTCTGTTGCCACGGTGACAGCTCCTCCTCCTCTGACTGCTGTCCATCCGAGACAAGTGAATGACTCCCATAGAGATACCACTTGAGTCAATAGCGGTGACAGCGGATGGATCCGAGGGGTGACTTTGACTTGAATAATACTTTTGAAGAATTGTCATGTTGAAAACAAACCCCATCAAGTGTGCAACAAATTGATTGTAAAGTGTTCGATATTAGAAATTTCTCACTCTCATTTACTCCGCTGACAATCCACCCAGAAAATTGTTTTTGATTTTAGCACCTATTGATTTTCTAAATGGCCCATAATGGTCACTCGAATGTGCTCGAACGTATTCATGTGGGAAAATGCCCAACGCCCAACCTCGTCAACTCTGATCGTCGTAGAACCCCCGGCCACCTCTCCACATTTCAATAACGTTATGCTTTTTCATAATAAGCAGCCTTACGGCGGCACCCGGAATGATCTTAGAGGAGTATATTTGCGGAAGGATTCAGGAATGAGTATGCTGTCAGGTGGATGGGTGTAATCAGCCCGTCCGCCCCCACCCCTACGCCTCCTTCCCAATCTTTCCCCCCACAACCCATGAGTCAGACAGTAAATATTACTGGCGTACTGACAGGCCTGGAGCCGTGACTCACCGTGTAAAATCGTTAATAAGCAGCATGATGGGGCCACTACATCCCAAGGTGAGAATGTAGGGGGCTGTTTTCATCCACAATTATCCAAAGGACAGCATGAAGTGTCCATGGCGGGATGATCTGTGGGCTGAAAACAAGAGTGCTTTGTCTCAGCAAAGAGATGAGGGCTTGGGAGCAGGCAAGGGAGATGGAGAGAGGTCAAACAGACAGGAGTGATCTTGTGTATTATAAATTGTTGGATCTTACCGCTGGTATTTAATGCAAAAAAACAAAGTAGTTAATAAAGGCAGTATTCTAGGATACTAAAAACCCAGGTCACATATTATGGACCCACTATTTATTGAGTGCAATACATTGTACACTGTTTAGTCTTTAACAGAATGAAGTACTATTATTATATTAATAGATTTGTAAATCTTAGAAACAATTTTCACTCAGATATACGTAGTATATTTCACAAACAATTAAAGAAAGCAGTGAAGTATTATTTTTTTCTAAAACTACTACAGTAATACTCCAATAATCTTTGATGTGTCTGTGTGTTTGTGTGTGTATATATATATATATATATATATATATATACATACACAAACAAACACACACACACACACACACTACATATGTCTGAGTGAAAATACATTACATGATACTAAAACATTGCAGAAAATAGTAATTCAGTTAGTCTACTTCAAAAATCAAAATTCACATTTAATTCAATGTTACTTTTTTATTGTTTGTGAAATTTACTAGCTATTTCTGCGTGAAAATGGTTTCTTCAACATTTTTTTCAGAGAATTAAAAATGTTATTGTAGTTGAAGACATGTAATATAAAGTGTAATAGATTATTTTATTGCCATTTATAAATATTTTTAATAAAACCAGAATCGAAAGCAGTAGAAAATGTGTGGACGTGGTTGTTTTTGTTGTGATGTGTGGCTTGTTTCAGTTTTATTGCTAGAGACTAGGAGAATAGGTCTTGCATGGTTTCGTTCAGTAAACATACTGCCAAGTTAAATGGCTGATCAATCAATTTCACTGGAATCGATCTGAATCAGTTCAGCCTGCGTGCACACACAGAGAGCCACTTTATTGTAAATCAATCATTTTGAAAACATCTCACAAAGGGGCCAGTCCTTACTAACAAGCCATAAATTTAAACCTACAGGGTGCCACCCTTATCAGACTACAAATCAGGAGCACAGCCGACATCTGTTCTACTTCCTCCTCTGTTTATTTCGGCTAGGTAGGTTGAGCTCAGATCTTCAGTTTTGAAAAGAACAAGCCACATAAGACCAGACTAATATCTTTCTATAGAGCAAAGTTTAAACACAGTCATTGATTTTATAGACTGAAACCGAGGAGCATTATAATCATAGGTTAAGGAGCACAATTGTGTTTTGTAACTTTAAAAGTGTCTTTGTATATATAAAATGACTTGCTTTTGAAGTCTACACATTCTGAAGTAGACGATTTGTGCAATAATTCAAATGTGAGGGGGGTTATTGGTCATTGAATGCGCATCTTTAAATATTGGCAGATGTTTGGAAAAGCTGTGTTCCCTATGTCATCCTCCACACTTTTTTTGGACTGTAAAAATATCCATTAGTCAATTTTTATTTTTATATTTTTTTTTTTACTTTTTTTTTTTAAATGTACCGTGTAAATCAAGTAATGACGCAATATACCAGTCACATGTAGAACACAAATACATCCATTTTAATTTGAGAAAATACAAAAAAAAAAAAAAACACAATTTATGTACAAACTTTTTGTACAAGACAGTATGTTTTATCAGCAGGTTAAACAGTAGTTGACCGAGTCAGTTAGATCAGCTCAGCACCATCAATTTCTTCATGTCTAGTAGTCAAATCAGTCATTCTGCTATGAGAAACCCCATTTTCTTCTAATGAAAATGCCTATAATTACATGTATGGATGAATTTTTTGATTATTAAGTGGAAGAAAAGACCGCAACAAAACAGTAATTCATATGCAAGTTAAGCATGTTAAGACTTAATTCCCTCCAGGTATTTATTCCGTTACAGTTTATTTTCTTTATACAGTTTCTAAAACTTAATCTGTCCTTTACAGTAGAATAAAATAGCCAAAATATGACAGTTGTGTATTACATAGCACATCAGTAAGGTTGCTTTATGTGTAAAAACACTCTTGAATACATTGACAGGTGATCCAACGAAACATCATAGTTTTACTCAGCATCTTTCAGTCATTGCAGTTGCCTTTTTTATTTTGGACTTTTTTAGTATCTATAACCAAGGTGCTAGGATTTCAGCAGCTTGCATAGGCAGATGATGCCCGTTTGAATGCCACTTTTCGCTCTAGTGGGTCTTCCAGCGTTCCTCCTCTGGTCTTCCTGCACTGCCTGGCACTGTCCTGGCATGGAGGCAAGGATGGCTTGGATGTTCTCCATGCCAGTATTAGATGCCATGATATTAATCCAGTATTACTGACCAATGACTGACTGATGCTAGTAGATGGATACATTTCATGGCACTGTAGAAACTGTGATATGTGTACACTGTAGTATCTTCACAAGATGTACAAATAAATTGCATGATATTTAAAAATTGCAAATTTGTTGTAGTGGAGAAAATATCCGTATCAACTCAAACTGTCATTAGGACTACGACCATTAAAAAAAAATGAAATAAAAGCCAGCTTTTCTTTGTAGTTTTGTTGTCAGGATTGCTACCCGAGTATGTTTCGAAAAGGTCTGTAAAGAAACAACCTATTTTGACATTTCTAAACTATATGTGATTGTAACATTGAAACGCTGATGACAAAATGGAATGTAAAAACCTGATGGTTAATAATCTTCAAAAAGAAAGAGAGCTAGTTTGCTTTCTTCATCGTGCATCTACACTTTTCTCATCAAATCAAACCTGCTGTCTTGACCGCGCCATCGGCCTTTCTTTGTAATGTAGTTCATTACAGGAAAAGAACCTTACATAGAAGATACAATAAATAAATTGGACATTTAACTCCAATGGATTCCTTTTTAGCTCAAAATCTCTTTTTAAGCTAGCAAGTATGTAGACAATCCAATTATACTTAGTTTACTCACATTTGTATTTTTTTTCTTCATTTATCAAGAAATCTACTTGCTACAAAGTGTAACACCACTATAATCACAATTCAGAAAATCACTTCAGGACAAAGCCTAATTGTCCAGTAGACAAACAATAAAGATAGTTTTACTTTAGAACGTGGACTAGAACGGGCAGAATTTATACAACAGATTCTTTCTTTTTCTCAATGGATGGATGAATACTAATGTCTCTTTTATTGCATCTACAATCTATTAGCTCGCTTCTGATCAAATGATCTTTGCACAAGTACTTCTGCATGCTTTTTTTTGTTTTTTGTTTACCAAGACCTAATTTAGGTCAATGATTGCTCTAACTCATTACAGAAAGAGCAGAGCCCCTCCTCATGTGCATCTCTGAGTTCATCTCTGTCTGAGGATCAACATCGCTTTACCTGGAATTAATGAAAAGTGTCATCAGTCATTCAATATTGGTTTTCATCTCCGTTAGCTTATGAAAATGAGATCATGTATGCTGTTTTTAGTAGTCGAGCTCGAGGTCCTTCAAAGCAGCCCGTGTGAGTATCAAAGAGCACTCCAGATGGCAAGCTGAAATTGTACCTTTTGACTCAGGTTCACAGATCTTTGACGTGTCCCGGTTGATGTTAGGTGATATGCTGTGTTGTCAGGGGTAAAACTGAAGAAACTGAACCGCTCTGCACTGTAGCTATTAAGATATCTTTAAGATACATTTAGAAATAAAGTTCTCTGATATGTATAAAAATAAGTACAAAATGATTACGCTCATGGATAAAAAATAAGTATGTACTTATGTATAAATCTGACAGAGCACTTGAAGCAAAGTTCAAAGGTCTGTGAAGCATTTGTATCAATATATGTTCTACTTAAAGGTACAACATAGTCATGTAGCCTTGATACAAGTGAGTGACGTTCAAATCCATTCAGACCACAGCAAGAATCATCCACAAGTTACATCTTTGGCTGATAATTAAACATTATGATTGAGTTTAAGGCATCACTGTTGGTCACAGGGAACATCCAAGCACTTTTCTGCCCCTGTGCCAACCCTGTGTCAGGCAGTGGCTACACCCAAAGGAGGAACCATTGATGCCCACTTTTCGCAATATGTGGCATTTTTCAATTGTATATTTTATTCATTTTCTCAGCATTAAAGCTCAATCTTTGTTGAATTATCAGCATGTTACAGTAGTGTTCCATTCAGTCGTATTAACAGCAGAGTCGCAGATGCAAACAAACGTGTTATAAGCCTCGATAACAGAGTTTCCCACACCAGCAGTCATGAATGATGGAAAGACATCAACAGAAGTAGTGCATATCCTCAATGTATTGCCAATTCTGAAGAGCTACGTTGGGGACAGCCATTTGCATTAGGTACAGCAAACATTTCCATGTGTATATGTGCCTAAATGGTCTGTATGGATGGAAATGGTCATCCTTTCCTGAGCCACACGTTCAGGTTACTTCAGGCAGCCTTCGGCACACACCATGCACAAATACAGTCACACAAGCACTTGTTTCCCTGAACAAAACCTTTCAGTTAACAGCCTCAGCCTGTGACGTCAGCCCCAAACTCAGAGGAGAACCCAGGGAAAGCTTTGACTCTTCTGCGAGCAGTGCTCAGTTTATTATGTGGTAGTGCAAAACGAAAGTGACAACGGATACGCAACTCAATTGGCAGGGCTGATCTTTGGGTAGTGTTTGGATGAAGTGAACGACGGTGACCCTCATCCTCCATTATAGCGCCCTCTGCATGGAGTCAGGTCACGGCAGAGGTGAAATGCATTGCAATGAATCACAGGAAGTACTTTCTTTTGTTTGTCTGTTAACAATTTCAAAAAGTGCTAGGGGCTGCACAATCCTTCCTTGATTGTCATTATGTACATCACTATGTATACATATATAAAAGTATGGAAGTAAAATTAAAGGTATACACATAGGAAGTCCCTTCCAGTTCTCATTCGAGCAAGAACAATGTGTCTCCATCATCACAGTCATGGATTCGTGATTAGCGCTCGTCTTTTACAGCAGGATGACCCACGTCCCTCTGTAATGGTAAAGGCAGGGGATTCGTTCAGCATTCATCTTCGACTTCTCGGATAGGTGGAATCAGACTGCTAGTGGATTTGTACTGATTGACTTGGTTGGCCATGTGAGTGCTCATGGGCTTGATTTGAATGTTCCTTGGGTATGCGTTTTCTGCTTCATCTGTAAACCATCTCTTTTCTGTGAGACAGCCGCGCGGGAGAGAAGCAGAAGACGACAAACACAGCATTAATATCATATCTTTAAGGCAGGGTCATGCATCTCTAAAAAAAAAAAATCATCATCCCACGCTCTCGTTCTATACAGCACATGAACTTGAATTCACATTCAGAACGAGGGTGAAACACATTGTTGGACCTATTACTGATTTCATGAAGCAGCAAAATGTACAGTATGTAAAAGCATTTACAGCCATATTGTAATCAAATAGGAAGGACCGTATCATGCTGTGTATTTGAGCACGTTATCTCAAGATCAGGTTTCTGAAATCAGGCATTTAATTCTGAAATGTGTCCTAAGAGCACTTAAGCCAGGCGTAAGGCCGACATCCTTCTCCATCACATTCACTTTCTCCTAGGAAGTGTCATTTTCCAGCACTTCAACATTTTCAACTATTCCTCCAACTTGAAATGTGCTGCACACCTTGGAGTGTCAGGCTGTGATGAGCCGCAGGGGGAGAGTGTCACGACGCAGTCGTTTGATGTAAGTGGAGCTGTGCCTGAGGTGTTGCAAGGAGTCAGCCACCTCGCTCCGTTCCCCTGAGTTTACTACTGATGCTGGCACTTACATCGCCCCAAGACATCCTCTGGCTCCGCAAGGGTTAAAAGAGCCAATTTCAGCAGCACAGGGACTCTCATCATGGCTCCCCTCTCTCACACGGATATTTGAGGTGAATTTGGGCTGAGAGCAGAACGTGAAACCACTTTCGCCTGGTTTGAGTGGGGAACTTTTAACGGACCGAATCTACGTTTTTGCATTAATGCACCCGTAAGCCACGAGAGGTCATAAAATATTATATTTTTACTTAAATTAAAAGATTTTTTTAGGCACAACGCAAGGTGGCGAATATGAGAGAAGCCACCGATGCATAACAATACTGGCCAGGCTGGTTAATCAACCAATCTGGAGATTGACACAATGGGTAGTTTCCCATTTGTTAAAAGTTAAATTCGATATTTATTGAACAACAGAAAATATTTTTTTATTTGAACAAATATTGTATGAAATGCATGTATGTGCAATGCGATTATTTTTATTTAAATAATCATAAGTTAATAACAACAATGTACTACATATAATTATATTAAATATGCAATTTTTTATTACATTTCAGATAATTTTATATAATCTGTTTTAACAAAGGAAAGGGATCATTAAACCAGATTTTATTATTTTCCAAATGCCTTATTTGATAAATACATTTTGATAATCTACATGTAGGAACAATGTGCAGACACACTGACCTCTCACACAATGCAGTTTGTCTTAGAGAAAGAAAACCTAATGAGAGGTAAATGAACAAGAGGAACTCAAGTCAAGGGGGACTACTGGAACCTATCAGATGGATGGAGGTAGAGAGAGGATGATAGTCAACCGCATGCAATGCTGGGATGGACCTGAGCATGACAAGAGTTAGGCATAAGCAGCAGCCATTTGCTTTCAGTTAGAAAGCAGAGGTGAAAAGTAGGCATGGTTTCCTTGGAAATTAAAATC
Source organism: Carassius carassius (assembly GCF_963082965.1). Taxonomy (NCBI): domain Eukaryota; kingdom Metazoa; phylum Chordata; class Actinopteri; order Cypriniformes; family Cyprinidae; genus Carassius; species Carassius carassius. The sequence continues at coordinate 21,461,022 of NC_081768.1, forward strand.
AAAATCCCCTCTCATAACAGTGCTCCACAAAGGACAAAGTTATGATTAAAAGATCCCACAACAGGTGCTGTATCATGCAGAATCATTAACTTGCATACCTGGGCCCATTCTACTCATCCTTGTTGCACTTTAGGAAAAAAAGTGGTCTATGTAAGTTTTACGGCGTTTAAGGCAAGTAACAGGTCTCAAACAGAACTGACATCATATCATATTCCTACATTTTTAGTCTGGTTATATATTGTGAATTATATATCATAACCATCTTTATTTTACACAAATGGAAAATGATTCTTATGAAACTCTAAGTAGTAAACATTTTACTACTACAAATTTAGGACTACAAACTATTTAGCTAATTTAATATTAAATATTATGATGGAGCTGATCATTTTTCCAGTTAAAAACAATTAGTATTGTAAAACTCTTGAAAAGGACATAATGTGCTTCTCAAATCTGGGAAACTAGATCACGTTATTTAATATAACCTATTCTCTAAGTGGGGGTGGGGGATATCTTACAAGCTCTAAACTCGTTGAATTAACTTTAAGGCACGCATTGTAACAGGCACTGAAATCAATGCAGGGTTTTACAACATCCCATACATAATACCTTGCAGCTGCTCATTCTGGTGAGAGAGAAGTCTCAAAATCAACAGCTTCATTAAAACGGTGTATGCAGATGATAAAGGTTTCAAAGCTGGAACTTTTCAAAGATCAACACTTAAATGATCCAAAACTACTTTACACACCGTAAGGGTTTCTGCACCTGCAAGGCATTTAGGGATGGTGTGAAACCATTTATGCTATGATTATGTCTGTTCCAACCTGGAACATTAAAAAAAATCACTAGAGCATAACTAAAAAATAAGCCACTAACACAGACTAAAAACATGATGATGCAATTTGCAGTTCTCTCACACACACAGACATGACATAATGATTAGACAAACAGGAAGGCAAGAAATGAATTAATGCTTGTATTTGGATTAAAGACCAAAAATGACTATATTACCTATACAGTGCAACAAATGCTGACGGAAAAAAATTGCCTCAATCTCTGGAACATTATTAAGCTTAAAGGTGCAATGCGTAATATTTACAACAATCTATTTACAGGAATGCAATATACATATATTGAAGAATTTATTTAATGAAGAACTTATTTAATGAACCGTTATGTTTCTATTACTTTAGATTGAGCTATTTCTCAATCTATATCTATATACATCGCGGATCCCCTTACATGGAAGTCGCCACCATGTTTGTAGCCCTAAGTAGCCCTAAATGGACAAACTGCCCTACAAAGTGCGTTTCGTAACTTTGTTGTTCTTGCGAATAAAACAATGACACAATGATGAACAAGTACATTAACATTCGCAATACCATCGATGTGATGAAAAATTAAGTAAATATAATTCCTTGATTTATATTTGTAAAAAAATCTCATTGCTCTCTGCCATCTTTACCGACGACATCTTTACCTATGTCGGCCACCGTAGCTTCTCTAAAGTTAGTTTTGAGCAGGGGAATGAGCTGTTGGTTGCAATTCGCAACCTCGCCGCTAGATGCTGCTAAAATTTACACACTGCACCTTTAATAAATATTAACTAAACAGTTCTAGAGGTCTGCATGGGACTTACAAATTTCATAGTATCTATAATCATTAATTCATTAGTCCTGTACTTTAACAAATCTAAACTGGTGCAGACCTCTAGTTCACAGGTTGATTGTGTTTATACAAAGGCAGCAGCAATATGCAGACATGGTCCTGGTTACGGTGCAGTGGCGATGAGGCAATGATCAAATGGTCACAGAGTTGTGTGTGTGGTCAAGGCAAGGGCCACATGCACATTATGAAGCAAACTCACAAACAGAATATGGAATGCTGAGTACAATCACACACACAGCATCCTTTCTGTACAAAGTGTGCTACAACCACAGAAGTGAACAAACGCACCCACGCACACACGCACACACACACACACAAACACACTCACTCTGCTGGGTTAAAGAAATGAAGGCCAACTTACTTCTGTTTGTCACGGGCTTCACGTGCTTTGCTGCTGCGGTTCTGCCGGTTCGTGGCGGGGATGGAGTGAACAGATGAGCTCTTCTTGCTGGATGAATGAGAGGAATGGGAGGAGTGGGACAGGCTCGCTCGGGACTGGCCCGCGTTGTGGTCAAACTGCATCAGACAGAAGATCAGGTCCGTGGGCACCAGCTCAAACTCATAAGGTGGGTTTGTGATGACATATCTGCACACAATGAAAAATGACACGCATGTTCAAGGATCTCATTTAAGAGTAAATGAAGCATTTAACTTTCTTTTTAATTTTGCACTGATTTTAGGGTAAAGTGTAACATTTCTGCACCACTTATAGTTTAACCACACAAGCTTGGATGGGAGAAAGCTCATGGCAGCTCTGAAAGTTTCCTCATAGCCAGTAAATCCTAACACTGTTAATGATTATTCAAATGTGCCACATAATCCTGATCATCTCATGAAGCACACGAGGGAATCATACAGTTGATTCTAATAGTCAAACGTTAGATTGTGGATGAGCTTACAACTGAATTCTAATATGCACAAAATACATAGTGCACTTAATGATAATGAAAAAGATAATAAAAATAGAAAATACATTTTTACTACTGATTAAATCTGTTTAAAAATGCTTCCCCTCATTCTAACCAACATTCTGGATAAAAACATTCACTGAGCTTGCAAAATGATTTATGGGATAACTTTATCCATGGAGAACATGTGGCAGTGTCTTAGGTTTTGGATAAAATAAGGGACACTTCAGTACACTTTTTTAAAATGCTTTTAAAAGAAATCTCTTCATGAAGGCTGCATTTTTTTGATAAAACAAAAAAGTCTTTACTATAACTTTTGAAAAATTTAAATTTAAGTTTTAATTTCTTTGGGGGGGGGGGGTGGCGTACTGACTTCCTTTTTAAAATCATTCATTCAAATTAAAAAGAAAGTTAAAAGCAAGCAAAAATTTGTGGAAATTTTATCAGGTGCGCTACTACAGTATGTTGCCTAGGAAGGAACCTCACACTAAGTGTTAGAACAGGGCTTATAATAATGTGGGTTTTATTGTTATTTCCCAGTAGTGAAGATGGATTGTATGCCTAGTGAAATAAAGAGCTAAAAAACTATTGATAAAGAGGTGAATAGGTAAAATGGACAGCTCACCTTTTTGTGCACTGGCTTGATGAACTTAAATGTGCATCTCGCAATCTATAGATTCCAAAGCACAGCATGTTGTACGTTTTTAATGCTTTACAAAATAAGTCTCCGTAGCAACCACCATCCTGAAAAAGAACACACAATAGGGCTTTAATTGTTAATTCATAACATTCAAATCAGCTTATGCCTATTTCAGGCATGATAGAGCCAACTCGAGTGCAAGAGCAGGTGTTGTTTGCCTCATTCATTGCATCTGTATCCTAGTGTGATGTCTACACTTCTATAATGAAGTATGTGGCAATACATTAACAGTGCTGGATAGTAACTGAATAACTGGGTACATGTAATGGGTGTATGGATTACATAATCAGAATCCAATAATTAAGTACTTTTAATACGATAATATTACGTTTTGAAATTAGATTACAGATACTTTTTATGGATTACATTGCACATACAGAAACACCATGAAAGATTTAAGGCACCATTCTTTTTTACCCACAGACTTTGCATGTTCAGCTCGTTCACTTTGCATTAGCGGGCAGGGAAGGCATCGGACAGGGAACGAGCCCTGTTGGGGGAAAGTGCCAAAACGTGTCAGCTCCTCTTAACCATTCACTTACCCCCAAGTCTGCGAAGGGCCCATCGTAGAGGGCCAGCTGGGCGACCCGACACCTGTCCCTGTTAGCCAGCGTCTGCGGCGTGCTGTAGCCACCTCTCAGCGCATTCTCCTCAGCCAGCAGGCCCTCCAGCTCCGGAGTGGCGCCTCCTGTGACCAGCGTCCGGATCAGGGTGAGGATATTATCATTGAAGTATGTCTGCCAAGATAAAGGAGAGGATCCGGACGTGAGTGCCATTAGAGTCACAACTCAAGACAGTCAGGATTTTGGAGCTGTCCCGAGCACTGTTATCTAGACCCTGATCTGTCTCTTCTCATTTGACTTCCTGGGAAGGGAAGAGACACGGGAATGCAATTACGCCAGCTGTTGTTGTTGTTGTTGTCGTCTCCTCCCCATGCACATTCATTTTGGTAACACCATCCTTGCTTAACAGGGGAGCATTTTGCACACGAGGACATTTTAATTATCATTATTGTAGCTAATTGTAGATTACATACAATGAAGAATAGATCTCATAACACAACAAGTGTTATAATCTACAATTTATCTTGTACAGTGGGGTCCAAAAGTCTGAGACCACTATAGTGAAAGTTTTTGCATTTCTTAATAGTTTAGATAGTTTAATATGCTTGCTTTAATGATATTATGTTTAAATAAAACATGATGAACCATGTTATTATGCATTCGTTAATATAGTGACCTACAAACATAGGCAGATATCCTGGGGGGGGGGGGGTGTTGGGGGGACAGGACCCCTAATCTGAGGAGTATTTTATTTTGTGGAAACTGATTTTTTTTTTGCCCTCACGATTCTTTGATGAATAGAAAGAACAGCATTTATTTTTGAAATGGGAATCTTTTGTAACATTATAAATGTATTTACGGTCACATTTGACTACACATGTCTACACTAAATAAAAGTATAATGTTTGTTTTGTTTTTATGTTGCTGACCCTAAACTTTCTAACAGTAGTGTATTTGAAATCCTAAAAGTTATTTTAATTCCAAGTTTCAATCAGATTCTGTATCCTTGGCTTTTAAAGTGGTTTCTGACTTGTGGACTCACTGTATCTTGTCCATCAATTGTTCTTCAGTGTCACTGATGATAAAGTTGTCAAATGATTAACGTATAAAAATAAAAGATCCCACTAAGATCACAAGGTCGTTGTGTGAGCACCAGAGGGCTGTGTCGCCCCAAGCTCGTGCTGGAGTGACACCTCTCCGGGCCCCTGACAGCAGCATTCAGCCCAATGATGGATGAGAGCTGTCTATTAGCAGGCTTCACCTTTGTCCACAGTGAAATGCACTTGAAGGCTGCTTTGTTCTAGCTTCACTCAAAGTGAAAGGTACTGGAATTAAGCCATCATATGGATAAGGCGATAGCAGCGGTTGTAGGTGGTGAGGGGGAAGAAAAGAAGACGACAGAATGGGGAAAAAGGAAGAAAGGTATCTTTCCTAATCTACCTAAGATGAGATTGTTAGGAGATTAGAGCTCTAGGACCCCATAGCAGCCCACCTTTGCGTGTCAAGGCATGCCATTAAAGAAAACTTGAGCACTTACCTTGTTAAAAGATCTAATAAGACTCTTGAAAGTTCATTTTTATGACACATTATATGAGGAGTCTTGGCAACAACTTTCCTTTTGATGTCACCGCAACTGACAGTGCTGTCTGATCAATGTGGCATTTCATTTACCAACCTCTGCCTACTGGTAACGCCTGAGCCCTACATCTAAAGCACTGCACAGCCGGAGGATGTCTCTTTCCTATACATTATTTCAGAGGATTAGCAGTAAGACATGCCTTCATGTAATTCTATATGACATACCATGATGGGAGAGAAATGACTGTGCACCTTTTGACAGGTTGCTTTGTTCACCAAATCACTGGCTGCTTTTGAATACGAACGGAAAGATCATCTTGAAGCCTAGTAGATAATATGAAGGATCCTTCACACAATGAAAGGATCTGAATCTACTTATTCTGCACGGATAATTTCTTTAACGGATTTATGTATGCTAATCTGTTTAAAGGAATTCAAATCAGTGAATAGGTGTCAACGCAGCAGCTGTTTAGCCACTAACTCACCGCACTCATCAGGGAGTCCAACACGCTGATGGCGAATGCGGTACCGCAGGCAAACGGCTGGGTCAGATACAGCTCCGTATCTGGGTCGTCGTCGTCGTCTTGGTCCAAAAACTGAACGTTGGAGTCATTCACTGCAGCACAAAGAGAGACGGTTTACATTCAGGCAAAACAACTGTGTAGAAGAGTCAATCAATGTCCTTCGAAGGGTGACAAGTGACAAATGTCTCACCAACCAGCAATAAACGGGTTAATGAAGTCAAATAAACAATAATAATTTAAAAAAAAACTGCATGCATGTCAGTGGGGCATGCATTCGGGAGATTAATACAGGTTGAAATAGTGATATCTGCACAATGCAGTACCCAAAAATGGTGGATCTAACTTCAGTCTGAATAACTTGGAAGGGATGGTTTACATAACAATGAAATCTCTGTTTCCGAGAGAAGTTGTGATGTCTGATGTGCAAATGGATTGTTCTTTGGAGCCAGATGTTTTCAATGAATCACTTAACAAAACTGATCTGAATAGTTTGTTTATAAATCGGACTGATCCCGATGACTGACACAATACATCAGTCACAGTGGTAAAAGAAACAGATCATTAAATGGGAAGATCATCAGTGAATAAAGACTTACATGATTCTTTTCTTTTTTCATACAGCTATTGTATGACTTCAAAAGATGTGGCATATAGTATACAAATATTATGACCTACTTTTATTAAGCCTTTGGATTTTCATAGTAACTGCATGGAGAAAAGTGAGAATAGTCAAATAATTATTTGAAATGTCTCTTTTTGTGTTGTACCAAAGACAGGAACAACGCCGAGATCTATGAATGATGACAGAATTTGTATTTTTGGGTAAACTATTACTTGAAGTTATTTACAATTGTCAAAAAAAAAAAAACCTCAGGTTACAGAGCAGCCTTGTAAAAATTTAGGTCCACTTATATAAAAGAACCTGTTTTTAAACAGCAGCAGTCAGATTGCTTTGAGGCTATTGTGTATGGTCTCAGCAGCCAATGTATAGAGACAATGCCCTGAAATCCAGCTCGGTTTGAACACAGCCTCACACAATCTTTGTTTCACCTCCTTTCAAAATCTATGCTTCAGAGATTAGGGCCAGCACCAAAATAAATAAATAAAAATAAACAGCTTAAAGCAAGGTTTGATCTGTTTTTTTTTTTTTTTCTAATTTGATTTCTTCCCAGACTTCCTGTGAGCTAAGGAAGAGAAATGTCAGTCTTTCAGACAGGCCGCTGATGAAAAGGAGCCCGGGCTAGAGAATTGAACTGCAGGGAGATGCTATGGAAACAGCCACAAGGACAGACTCGCATGATCAAAGGCCTAGTGATGCTCTGAGAAAGAAAGAAAAAAACTCCTTAAAAAAAGGCCAAAAACAAGACAGTCAATTTCAACCAGAACTAAGGATAAAAATGTGTTCAAAGTGATGCCATGGGAGCAGGCCTCAGCTGCAGCGAGAGAAATCAAGACAAGCCGATGAAGGAGGCAGTGCATCAGAGTAACAGAGGACAAAGGCGCAGCTTACCCAGTTCTGTTATCATTTGTATGTTGGTTCCACTGTTTTTTTCCTGACTGAATGAAACCAAAGGCAGTAGTTTGCCAGGCTTAGCTAATGATGATAAAACAGTGTTGAGGGGAGACAGTTATTGAAACAAGTTCAAAGCCAGAGAAAGAGAAAGCATAAACGAGTGTATCATGTCAAGAGTGGGATTAGAAATCTAAAGGTACAGTGTCAGGGTGAAGTGCTTCTGTGAGAACTCCATGGAACAGTTCGGCCGTGTTTGTTCATGATAACGGGGATGTCGTGCAGGCTTAGGTATCTACTGCACTGCAAATAGGAGAAATATAACTATGAACCATTTAGAAGAGAAAACGAATCACTCTCAACGTGTTTTTCAACATGTTTCTGGTGTAATCGCACATATTCCAACACTAAAACTGCAGGCCTGATTTAACAAAAGCTTGTGTACAGAATCTGCTGATAAAGTTGTTGTTTCAAAAAATAGCAGTGAATTACGTTGGATTGCATTTTACGCTACCTTTAGGCTAAACATTTTTCAGTCTGTGCAAAGAACTTCTAGTTGAGTTATTACAACAAGAACTTAGTATAGTTTGATCCACTGAACAGATGACAGAATGCTGTGAGACAAGAATATGAGAAAGAAATGGATGAAAAAAGAAAGAAAAATGACTGGAGAAAAGCCAAGACTTCAGGTGATGCAGCAATGAAAACAGTTGCAGCTGAAGAGTGATCAACCCGTGTGGGTTTGTTAAATAGCTGATGGCCCATGTATTTATATAAAGAATTTAATGATGACAAAAAGTTATGCATTTTACAGAATTTTACTTGGAAATTACCACAGTTATATATATATATATATATATATATATATATATATATATATATATATATATATATATATATATATATATATATATATATATATATATATATATATATATATATATATATATATATATAAATACATTCACAACAGTTCTAAAGTTTGGGGTCAGAAAGATTTTAAAGTGTTTTTGTTTTTGAATGGAGTCTCTTGTTCACCAAGACTGAATTCATCAAAACAACTGTTTTCTATTTTAATATATTTTTAAATAATTTTTTTTTCTTATGATGCCAATCTAAATTTTCAAGAGCCATTACATGAGAATGCAGTGATACGGGATCCTTCAGAAAATATTTTTATATACCAATTAGGTGCTCAGAAAAAAGAAATATTTTTTATCATAAATGCTGAAAACTAGTTTTGCGTTTTTTTTTTAAGTATTGATCATTCTAAAAAAAAAGAACAGAATTTATTTTAACAAAAATTCCTATGTAACTATGTAAAATATTGTACAGTCACATAATAAATTCTAAATGTATAAATTGACTAAAAAAATTAAAATTGCCCCAACACTTCTGAATGGTAGTTTATATCAACAACTGAATTTCATTTAATTTATAAGTGATTTATGTGTGCAATGTATTTCATTACTTACTTTACTTTTACTCAAAAACATTTTAGATGAAGTTTCCTGTCAGCAGTGAATATTCACAGGAAAACAGAATTTAAGAAACAACCAATTCACATCACTTTAAACAATGCAACTCATGTTAACTACACTATTATCATTTTACAGTTCTTGAGAGTACTATTAGCTTCAGTATCCCGCTTTTACTTCTTGAATTACACAAGGACATTGCCAAGAGGCTGAAAATATCCTCTCAATTCAAAGTCAAAGTCTCGCTTTTAAATTAGTCAATGTCAAGTACTAGTCAATGTCTTTAATGACAGATGATATGGAAAGCTTTCATATTAGATTATACAGATTATTCTTGATTTGTTTTTTCTTCTTTTTGAATATTTGTTTCACCTACCAACATGCCAGAAACCTTTAGTAAATCAGGCCCCATGTGTCCAAGATGTAGGACTTCGCAACCCCTCAGGGAGGAGGATTCTGGATCTCATGTTAAGAGGACAAGAAGTACATCTGTGTATGTGTGCGTGTAAGGAGCGTGTTTTGCATGAAGTTGTAAGAATCTGTGAGGCCCTTTATTTTTTGCAGCCTTTCTGGTGTAACTCGCTGTAATTGGGTCAGTGGAGAATTGTAGCGACCGGTCTCTGGTGCTTTAGTGCCTTCTGAGACCTAAAACTTTCATGAGTCTCCCCACCATGGGAATAGTGCCACCCTCATTGTTATTTATAAATGAATCCATTTTGCTACTATATGCTTTTCACTCCCTATAAGTCTAGGTCTCTTCCAGTGCATTAAAGGCACAACTGATGAGGACGCGACATTGACCAAGTCTGTGAAATATTCAGGTGCGCCATTACACACATCACAGACACACACTTCATAAGGAACACATCAGCATGGCTTGATACGGGAGTTTAGATTCTAATCACACTTGACTTTGACATGTAAGGAGTATGACTGCAGTCGCGTCTCACCAAGTTCAGTTATGATCGGGATGTTTGATCCCGTGGTGATGGATGTCTGCCGCACTAAGCCGTGCACTGGACTGTTATCTGGAGATGACCTATCCATCCCTGGAGGTGTGAAACCTGGAAGAGAAAGAGGAAAGAGACTTGTCACATTTCACTCTGCTAATGGTGCCAAACCAGATTCAAGGTTTGCAATGGTGACCAAATCAGTAGCTTAACAGTCAGGCCATGCAAATAAGATTTTCTTGGTATAATGCTAAAAGTAGTGAACATATAGTAGAGTTTGTGGTTGCATGATATGAGTGGACTGTCACATCAGTCCAAAACAGTGAAATACAGATCCTCCACTTTTAAGGGTCAGCTCAGGCATATTTAGCATTTGCTGCCTTCAACTAGCAGGTATAAATTTTATATGCTGTTCATTTTGTTACCATAAAACTGGTGAAGTGGATCCTGAAAACGTTTTATGTGAAACGCCATGAAACAAGCAGGAGTGACAAGAGTATGAATTCACATGACTTGACACTTTTGCATTTCCTCAAGCTGACAAGTAAACACTTTAAATCAGTAATGCTATATGCATAATGCATTGGCCCTGTTTTGACATCCATAGACTGGAGAAAAATGCAAGCGTATAGTTTTTACAGTGACAAACATAATGCGGGGAAAAGATTCAGGTCACAAAGTTTTCAAAGGGCTGCAGGATTCCGAACAGGGGTCGTCCTTCTCAATGGGGAAGTTCAATAGACTAGCTCTCTGTAGCTCTAAACAAAAGAATATACAACAGAAAGAGACGAAGACTTAATCTTAAATGTGCAGAGAATAATCCTGTCTCCTGTTGTGTGAATTGTGAAGACATCAGATATGCAGTGACAGCCAGAGTCAACCATCTGGCATACTGAAAAGCATTTTAGCATCAGCTGATACATAAGCGCAATTGGATACCAATAAACAAGAGCAATGTTACTGTTGATTGTACTGTTTTTCTGGTATTGGTATTGGTTCTTAACAATTCAATGCAAGAATATTCTGAAAATACATGAATATAGAATATACATGCAATAATATTCTGATATTAATCAGAATTTGGTCATATTCTGTCATAAACAGATTAAGACAATATTCTGATCCCTATGAATAAAAAGCTGGTTTGTGTCTGTATTAAACCGAGTATTTTGAGTCATAATATTAGAATATTGACTAAAACTATTGTAAATGACTACGACAAGACGAAGACAAAACATCAGTGAATAATTAAACATCAGTAGTAACTAAATCAACATACAATATCGTTGATGTGACTAAAATGGAGTTTTAAAAAATGTCTGTAAAAAAAAATCTGCCATCAAACCTTCTCAGAGACTAACTGTAGATCTAAAATGAAATCAATCCAAACACAGATCATCTATACTCTTTGCAATTGAGGTTGCTCGAAAAATGCACTTAAGCAACTTCTGTACCACAATACAACATTTTGTGTTGTTGTTTTAATAAAAAGACATTAATATAACTTGGAATTAAAGGGGTGGTTCAGGATTTTTGACATCGGACCTCATTTTTAGGTCAGCCTGGTTGTTATTCATCAGTGGAGACAGTTTCTCAGCCGCTGCGGAATTTTACTTTGCTCCGGTTAGTAATGATCAGTGTGCCAGCGGCAGGAAATACACTTGCGTCATGTGTGGACTGGCTCACTCGGTTGCCTAGGTAATCAATATCACTCCGCTGCTGCTGTCGAAAGGGCTTATGATTACAGGGAACAAATTATAACTAATGCAATGTGATGAAAGGTAAGTTTGATTTCTAACATTATTCTATCAACGGACATTTGCATCGATAGTCTAGTGTTATAATTGATTTGCGTTTGGTGCACTGTGGAGCGGGTAAAACTGTTTTTAATGGCTGGCTAACATATACCCATTGACTCGCGCTAGCCTAGCATCGGCTATCTATCCAAATATAAAGACTGGATAATTAAAAAAAAAAAATGTCTCCACTGATGAATAACAACCAGGCTGACTTAAAAATGAGGTCCGATGTCAAAAATCCCGAACCACCCCTTTAATATTAGCAATGTCACTGTTTCAGCTTTTGAAAGAAGCTTTTGAGTTTTACAGTGTAGAGAGGGTGTTTATATTTCTGATAATTTAATAAATCAGGAAACTACACTGAACAAAATTATAAATGCAGCACTTTTGTTTTTGCCCCCATTTTTCATGAGCTGCACACAAAGATCTAAGACTTTTTCTATGTACACAAGAGGCCTATTTCTCTCAAATATTGTTCACAAATCTGTCTAAATCTGTGTTAGTGAGCACTTCTCCTTTGCCGAGATAATCCATCCACCTCACAGGTGTGGCATATCAAGATGCTGATTAGCACGATCATTGCAAAGGTGTGCCTTAGGCTGGCCACAATAAAAGGCCACTCTAAAATGTGTAGATTTACTGTATTGGGGGGTCCGAAAACCAGTCAGTATCAGTATCAACAGTCGTGATAGGTAAACATGACTAGAATTTTGAACAAACTAACTGTGACTAACTAATGAAATAATCAGTTTCACAGTTATGCAACATGACTAAAATTTGACTAATATTTAATTGACTAAAACTATTGACTAAAATTCAACAACAGCAACTAAAAGTTGACTACATTTGATAAAAACTAAAAAAGACATTTGACACAGGACTAAGGAAAAACACACACACAGCTGACAAAATTAACGTTAACTGAAACTGAATACTCAGATTTGAGCATCTCCAAACAAATATATTATATTTGAGAGAGTGATATTACAGACAGTTGTCAATGAAGCAACAATATTGAAGACCATCTCCAGTACAGTATTAATAAGCAGAAAAAGATTGTTTATGTTTACAGTAGTTTATACATACTATTTTGATAATTCTTTTTACAAAAATATCCCAATATAATTGAAACATGTTAAAACTGTCTACTATCTTTTAACATTTGACATAAAAAATATTTAAATACAAATCTAATTTAAGGCCAGTAATTCAAGCCTAACCACATTTCACTTGGTCTTGTGCAACTATGTGTTTATTGTTGCACATCGATTACACTAAGTTATAAACCCTTCAAACAGACATGCACACAAACCTTAAAGTCATGCTCTAAATTCTGCTTTGTGTTGTAGTTTTCAATGGTAATGAATTATGTAGCTTGGACTTTGTGTACTTTATTCAAAAACCCCTAAAGCACTTCTAGTAGTGCCCAGTGTAGTACTTTCTCTTGGCAAAAGGCTAGCTGATTTATTAAATAACACCTTCTGCACAAGTTTAACAAGCCTCACTGAAACGACGAGGTGCTGAGGGCAAGAATATTAACAGAGATGATGTGGTATGATGTAATTTGTTACACCTCTATCTCATAAAGATTTCAATACAATGTTTTTTTAAATACATTTCTTGTATGGATCCTTCTGCCTTAAAGAAAATGAAATTATGATGTGTAATCATGTAACATTAATAATAATAATAAATAACTGTCTTTCTGCCCAATTGGAACTACAATATGGAAGAAAAATGTATCATTTGTTATTTCTATTGGTGCAAATGTTTACTTGGGAATAATCTGAGAACAAGAAAACTCTTCATTGCTGGATAAAATATGTTCTAATATGCTGGGTGTTAATGAAATAAATCTTTATTACACACCATTGCTCTGCTGTTGATCGTGCCAGATGTTGAGATAAATTAACTGAGAGCGTAGTAATGACCAGGCCTGCATGGAATCAGTGCACAGATTTCCACAGAACTACAAATGCCCATCAGTCACAATTTTTTAGACATCCCCTGCCTCTTTTGCAATTTGAATTAATACTTTGGCTAATTTGATTATGTGTTCAGTCACCGTACTCTCACTTAATAACTTCACAATGTTTAAATCCACTTAATTTCCCAAACTCAGCACAGATATTGCAAACAGATTCCTTCTGGGCCTGATAATAACATATTCTTCAACAGTATGATTAAAAGCTATAATCATCCAGCACAGAGGGATGTGCTCTTCCCAACACTACTACACACTGTTCAGCATGAGCTTTTGGGACAATTATGGACACATTTCATATAAGAACTGTCATTATGAAGCTTTAAATCCATCTTTCTGTGCAAAAAGTGAATACTCAATAATGGTTAAAATGTTAATTGTTGTGGGCCAGCTTGTGCGGTGTGTGTAATTTACGTAATGAAGAGCAGCTGAGAAAGTGAAGCTGCTGATTTGTACAGTCTGTTTAATGATGATGAATCCTGATGGGCACAAGAGGGTTACATGTTTATCCGAATGCATAAACAATCTGTTCGAGTCAATTTGGCGGCAAACAAATCTGCCGCGGTCCAGCAATTGGAGGCAACTATGCAATCTGCACAAAAATGTTAGGGATGCTTTTTTTCAGAGCTTTGATTACAGGGGAAGGATATAATACACACTTGCTCAGAACTGCATGTGTATGCTAATAATGAACATGTATATTCATAAAATCAAAAATGCAAAAGACACTTATTAAATGTTTGCATAAAGTGTCTAGTTATTGTGTGTCTAGATGAACAAACATATGAAACACGAGTCATGCTTTTATCCCTTGTTTTATTAATCCATTCTGGCATATAATTGGACCTTGTTGTTTTTGAAAGCACACAGTAAATGATTGGTTTCACAGTCTAAAGCTCTTGAGGAGTATTCTCTATGCGCTCAAGTATTCTTGGCCACTCCTTACCTTGGGAATTAGCCTGCAAGACCCCAATGCTGTCATCAAACTGCATAGATTTGATGTTAAGAGTCGCCAAGATGCATTCCTTGTCCTGCAGTGAAGCATCGTCGATATTGTTCTGATTGGCTGACAGGATAACGCACATGTCACAGAGGTTGATGTTGACGGCCCTTAAATCAGCTCGACTTAATGGCGTACCCTTCAGCGGAGAGAGAGGGGAAAGACGAAGAAAGATGAAAACAAATTAAAGATGGCGCAGGAGCTCAGGGAAATTAGTTAACAAGTATTTACTTTTCTAAAGGCAGTGACATTCAGCTGATCTAACTATGTGCTGAAGGGAAGAAGAGATGTGTTCTAATCTAAAATGCTAGCCTTTGCTGACGGCAGCTTCGTTTTTCATACACAGTCAAACTAATGCTAACAAGCGCTACAGCAAGAAGCAAAGCCTGAGATTCACACGACCACGAGAAACCAGAACATCAACACTTGAGAACAAATTGTGGTGGCACTTTTCAAAGCAAGAAGCTGGTAATGTCTTACTCCTTGAGTCACATGAACTCATAACATTTACAGGTGACCTATTTTCTCCAAGTGTAAAAACTCATTTGTATGCTCATTTCCAATGCGTGTACTCACAGGTAAGATGGAGACTTTGGGGAAGTTGTGAAGGGTTTCCCACTCTCTTCTCAGATAATCTAATGAGCCCACAAACACGATGGGCTTTAGCTCGTGGTAATGGAAGTTGCTTGCTCTCAAAGGCATCACCAAGTTTCGAAGCCCCACTAAAGCTGACGTGACATCTCCAAATATACACACTACTACATGTCCACTTAAAACCGTCATGGAGGCCTCGCTGCGTGTCTTTGGTGAAAAAGCCAGAAACAAATACGACAGTTACAATCTCATCAACAAGAATATAATAAGAGCTCATCAACTGCCATCCATACAAAAACTGCATGAGCTGCAGGAGTAGTTTTTATATTGTATAAAATTAAAAAGGCCCGCAATTGTAAATGTTGTATTTAATTGACTGAAATGTAATCACATAATAGCAATTACGTTTGAATAACACCATATGGAATTGTGAGGAAAAAGCACATTAAGCAACAATAATAATTAAAGAGAGGAAACAATATCATTGGAAAAAATGGCAAGAGCATTTATGCATGTTCAAGAACATTATCATCAAGCATCATCAACAGAGTCTAAATGAGTAAAATGCATCTGTTCAGGATACTAGGATAGGATTCAATTCATTTAGTAAAAGCAAATATACACTTACCCCCAAAATACTGTAATTAAATAAGTTCAAATAAATAAAAACATAAAAGTGCTCAAGGCAAATAAAAACATAACATGAGCAAAAAGGTTAATAATGTTTTTCATTACTTTGATCATAGGGGGAAATACAATGTTCAAAATTGCATTCATATTCTAATAATTAAACATACATATACACAAAATGCAAATTGTCATTTAGTTTCATGTACACATTTAATGTTTGCCTGTGTCTAAATGTGCAAACATGGAAAAAAACGTCACACTCCTCAAACATTTAAAACTTTACTTTCAGGAGTTAGTGACGTCAGTAAAATTGTGATTCTCAAAATGTGAAACTAGACAAATTTACAATACTATTATATATATATATATATATATATATATATATATATATATATATATATATATATATAATATAGTGTATTTTTCGGACTATAAGTCGCACCTAAGTATAAGTCGCATAAGTCCAAAAATACGTCATGATGAGGAAAAAATATATATATAAGTCCCACTGCACTATAAGTCGCATTCATTTAGAACCAAGAACCAAGAGAAAACATTACCGTCTACAGCCGCGAGAGGGCGCTCTATGTTTTCAGTGTAGACTACAGGAGCACTGAGCAGCATATAGCGCCCTCTCGTGGCTGTAGACAGTAATGTTTTCTCTTGGTTCATTTGTCTTAGTTGATTTCTCTTGGTTCATGTCAAATTAATTTTGAGAAATAAGTCGCACCTGACTATAAGTCGCAGGACCAGCCAAACTATGAAAAAAAGTGTGACTTATAGTCCGGAAAATACGGTGTGTATATATATATATATATATATATATATATATATATATATATATATAATATGCTTGCCTAGAAATTAAGATTTCATGGTATTTCAGTATTACATTTTTATCATGATATAAACAGTTATTTCTGTGTTTTTTTCATTGCGTTCAACTGGTAAAAAACGAAATAATAGAAATTACATTTAAATAATTTATAAATATTATTAGTATGGTATATATATATATATATATATATATATATATATATATATATTAGTTGATACTCTGATAGTGCTGCAAGAACAGTTAATTTTTTATTTAGGATGTTAATAAAAATATGGCATTTTGTTATTTACCATTCTTAAGATTTGTCAATTTGCTAAATTCGAAGAAAAGAAAGAAACAAAAGATAGACACAACATCCTTGTGACTAGGTGGTGCTTGGAAGTGTTTTTCGATTAAAGATTAATTAAAAAAAATTTGTAAAGCACTTTTAAAACATTAAAATTGGCAACTACAGTTATGAAGATACCTACCAAAATGACCTTCTCAATATCTTTGGACGGACACCAGTGAAACATTCCAGTAGAGTCGTATCTTTTCACATTAGCATCCATGTTCTCAATCTGCTCATTTCCCGGAATGAGTAGAGGGTCGTGTCTGAAATAGAGCATAAGAAGGAGAAAACGTGTAAGAAGAAAATGCTTGCCCTTATTTGCAAATGCATGTTAGTATAAATTAAAAAAAAGTGACAGTGGGAATTTATCTTCTGGGCTTAATTGTGACATTTGTCAAAGGACAAACTTTCAGCACATCTCACCAGACATCTATTGACAATAAATAAGCAGTAAACAGGCCTGTGCTGACATGGCTCGTCATTGTCAGATTGAATTTGTGCATTGGACTCCATCATAACGGCAGCTCTCTCCGGGCTGCCAAGAACGCGGAGTCATCAAAGCGTCCGCGAGGTGACAGCACTGGAGTGGAAGAGATGGAGCCGGAGCACTTCAGTGACTGAGTGGCACCAGAATGGAATGCCAATTACCGGCTTTTACTCTGCATCACTCCTGATGTGATGCGTCCAACGGTAAAAGCTTTAACAGAGCTGCACTTTAAATATTTTAGGAATTTGCCCAATCACATTTTGCTCCCCCAAACTGAAGGCCATTAATGTTTCAGCAGTGTGTCACGTCCAAACAGGCTAACCTATATCAGCACGTCCTGCAGAAGCTGATCTGGGGGATATGTTGACAATGAAGGAAGTTCCAGCACTTGGGCACAGCTCACATTCAACCCCCTTGAAAGCTTTCTAAACAGCTTGGTAGCAGAACTACACGGCTGTAAACCTAAATTTGCAAACTAAATGTGTGGTCATGTTCATTTGATGTCTGGTCTGGGGATGGTTGGTATGAATAGAAACTCAAAAAATTGTGAAATGGCATTTTGAGCTTGTTATTGTTGCATTCTCTTCCTCAAATACAGATTTCTTGGTAGTATTTAACATGGACACATCTGCACATTTAATATACTCCATAAAGAAAACTAGAAAAAATAAAAAATAACATCATCTGTTGCACAGTTTTATGCAGAATAAATATATTGTCTTAGAATCGTCCAATAATAGCAAATTAGTACAATAACAACTAGGGACATGTGATGTATATTAAATATTTACAATATATTTGTAATGATTTATCTGACGATATAAATTCATTAATATTGCAATGACTTTAAATGTATAATTGATTGCCATTTATTCCCTAACAACTGTCAACAGACCAGTTTGGCAATTTGGCTGTTGGACCAGTTACTGAATCATATGCTATGTGTGTATTTTATTTAAAGATATGTTATAATTTGTCTCCCTCAGTGACTCTTGAATTGATACTCCACTATTTCTGAAGACAGTTTTTACAACCCGAATTCCGGAAAAGTTGGGACGTTTTTTTTATTTTAATAAAATGAAAACTAAAGGAATTTCAAATCACATGAGCCAATATTTTATTCACAATAGAACATAGATAACGTAGCAAATGTTTAAACTGAGAAATTTTACACTTTTTTAGCTCATTTAAAATTTAATGCCTGCTACAGGTCTCAAAAAAGTTGGCACAGGGGCAACAAATGGCTAAAAAAGCAAGCAGTTTTGAAAAGATTCAGCTGGGAGAACATCTAGTGATTAATTAAGTTAATTGATATCAGGTCTGTAACATGATTAGCTATAAAAGCTTTGTCTTAGAGAAGCAGAGTCTCTCAGAAGTAAAGATGGGCAGAGGCTCTCCAATCTGTGAAAGACTGCGTAAAAAAATTGTGGAAAACTTTAAAAACAATGTTCCTCAACGTCAAATTGCAAAGGCTTTGCAAATCTCATCATCTACAGTGCATAACATCATCAAAAGATTCAGAGAAACTGGAGAAATCTCTGTGCGTAAAGGACAAGGCCGGAGACCTTTATTGGATGCCCGTGGTCTTCGGGCTCTCAGACGACACTGCATCACTCATCGGCATGATTGTGTCAATGACATTACTAAATGGGCCCCGGAATACTTTCAGAAACCACTGTCGGTAAACACAATCCGCCGTGCCATCAGCAGATGCCAACTAAAGCTCTATCATGCAAAAAGGAAGCCATATGTGAACATGGTCCAGAAGCGCCGTCGTGTCCTGTGGGCCAAGGCTCATTTAAAATGGACTATTTCAAAGTGGAATAGTGTTTTATGGTCAGACGAGTCCAAATTTGACATTCTTGTTGGAAATCACGGACGCCGTGTCCTCCGGGCTAAAGAGGAGGGAGACCTTCCAGCATGTTATCAGCGTTCAGTTCAAAAGCCAGCATCTCTGATGGTATGGGGGTGCATAAGTGCATACGGTATGGGCAGCTTGCATGTTTTGGAAGGCTCTGTGAATGCTGAAAGGTATATAAAGGTTTTAGAGCAACATATGCTTCCCTCCAAACAACGTCTATTTCAGGGAAGGCCTTGTTTATTTCAGCAGGACAATGCAAAACCACATACTGCAGCTATAACAACAGCATGGCTTCGTCGTAGAAGAGTCCGGGTGCTAACCTGGCCTGCCTGCAGTCCAGATCTTTCACCTATAGAGAACATTTGGCGCATCATTAAACGAAAAATACGTCAAAGACGACCACGAACTCTTCAGCAGCTGGAAATCTATATAAGGCAAGAATGGGACCAAATTCCAACAGCAAAACTCCAGCAACTCATAGCCTCAATGCCCAGATGTCTTCAAACTGTTTTGAAAAGAAAAGGAGATGCTACACCATGGTAAACATGCCCCGTCCCAACTATTTTGAGACCTGTAGCAGAAATCAAAATTGAAATGAGCTCATTTTGTGCATAAAATTGTAAACTTTCCAAGTTTAAACATTTGCTATGTTATCTATGTTCTATTGTGAATAAAATATTGGCTCATGTGATTTGAAAGCCTTTTAGTTTTCATTTTATTAAAATTTAAAAAACATCCCAACTTTTCCGGAATTCGGGTTGTAAGAGAAACCACAGAAGTCTTGTAAATGCAAAAAACTGTCAACTGAAACCCACCGTGCAGCACGTTACCGGGCCTGAGACAGGCCAAAAGGCTGCCTTTGAGGAAATGGCCTCAGGGCAGACAACAAAGCCCCATCTCTGAGATGTGGCTGCAGGGGAACCCGCTCGCTCGCTCTCTCTCAGACTGCTCGACCCAGCTATTACTGATCATTTCATTCACAGATTAACAACCATTTACAAAGGATTTCAACAAATAAAAAAAAAACATGAAAGGCTATATTTTTTAAACCAGTCTTGTCTGGTAATATATATATATATATATATATGACAAATAAAATGCATGTGATGTCATTTAACTGATATAACTAAACTTTGCGTGTTATGCCTTGTTCTGTAACACGCTGTAATTAACACCGCACTAAATGCAGTTTGTAAATTGCATTAGCCACTTGTTAATCACACTAATAATGAATGATGGGACCTCTGCTTCACCTTCCATATTTGCATAACGTCAGATAATATTCTGGAAAATTAATTTACACTTAAAATAACTGCACTGACATCTGAAGCTGAAATTTCAAATGCAAATACTGCATATGCAAAGTTCAACAATGGATGTGTGAAAGTAAAAATGCGGAAATTCTGGTCATATTACAAACCTCATAATTACCGTTTTCCTCTTTTTCTCTCTCACCTTCCTAAGCAGGTTAATTCAGTAACACGATCCTCTGAAGTGCTGTTCAGACTGTGTTTGATTGCTAAAATATCACATCAGAAATGTGTCAATTAGCATGCTTGCATGAGATGGTATCAGGCTCTGTGCAGGTGCTAATAACAGTGATAGCGTTTAGTGCTTTTACACGCCAACTGAATATTTCATTATGTGGCGCGTGTTTCACCACTCACTCTGCGGACCTCTGTCATTTCAATCTCCCCTCAACATACTGACAGGCGCAGTGCACCTCTGCCAAGATAGCTATCTCTCACCCGCTGTCAGAGTCGCCTGCCAGTCACAAGCACAATCCAACGCTCCACACCACTCCAGAATAAAACATCTGACGTTACTCACTGCTGCTAGGAAACCCGACAAATGCATTGTGACTTCCTACAATTAGATGTGTTGTGTATGCTTTGAAGTGTTGAAGTGTAATATTATTATTGCATAATATTTCAGATATTCTAAATAAACTTTTTTGAAATATAAAAATCTGGAGTTATTAAGATTATTATATTACTCAATTTTCAGCAGTCATTACTGCATTCCTCAGAAATCATTCTGAAATGCTAATTTAAAATAATATTGGTATATTTTATCAGAAATGGTATTTGTTATTTTCAATGTTGAAAACTGTTTTTGCTGCTTAATATGACATCATTTTACTTAGCCCATACATTTGAGTGGCTGTGCATCACTGTTTCAAAAAATATACACAGAAAGCAGAAACAGTTTTGAGCATTTATAACAAGAAGAAGTGGTTCTTAAGCACCGAATCTGGATATTATAATGATTTCTGAATGATCATGTGATACTAAAGGCTGGGGTAATGATGCTGAAAATGTATTTAAAAAATTAATAATATTATTCTAATGTTTTTCTGTAATAGTATTTCACAATATTACTGTATTTTTGCCAAATAATTGAATAAATGTAGCTTTGGTGCCTTGTTTCAAAAACAAGAATTAAGAATTGAAAAAAGGAAAGAATGAAAAGTTTTGAATGTTAGTGCATCTTCCACTTGATAAAAAAAAAAACAACAACTTCTTAATCTGAAATTAAAAGGCTGGAGTACTTTACAGGAAACTAGCATGTACCTTAAGTGAGACAGAAAGTTCTCTATTTAATTGGTATGTCCAGAGGAGCATCCTAGACGTGTATTTGGGGAAAGAGAGAGCGAGAGAGAACAGAAGTTGTCCTGAGAGCCAGGCGAGCTGCTTTTCAAACAGCGCTCAACTATTCCAGCGCATCACTCGGCAGTCACTGGCTCCCCGAATCCCTCTCCAGCAGCCTATGAAAGCAGCTCCTCGCTTTGAAAATTTTCCCTATCATGCAAACTGACAAAGGCATGCTTTTCAAAAACCCACAGCCAATCTGTTGATCATTATTTATTTACGACGGCCTGGAGGCGCAGAAGCCTGTAAAAACCATACTTGATATGGTATACGCTGGCTGTTTTTCCCTTTCCTGCTTGTTGAATAAAGTATCCCTAAGGCTCCCTCAAACAATTGCTTTTCATTCTGCATAAAACGCACCTTGTAAAGGCGAGGAATTTAATGTATGTTGTAATATATTGACAAGAAGGGCACAGGTTGAGGGAGTCCACGGGTCTGTCTTTGGTAATTTTGATGTTTCGCTGCAGGGCTTTGGCTTGAAAAAGCTTACACCTAGAACAGAGGAGCTGTCATCCAGTACCCAAGAGCCAGCTGAACACACAGGCACCCTAAAGCACAGAAAACTTTGACACCGCTTTGAAGCATTTCAAAACAGGGTAAATAACTCCCAAGAATTATTATCACTTGTAGATCAAAGAGCCGATTGCATACATTACATGACAAACGGGGACCTTCAAATCTGCTCAGAAAAACAGTTTTGTGCTGTAAGTTGAGAAATAAAAACCAGAGATCCTTCTGAGCAATCGCTGAAAGCCATTTTTGTTTCATTCCACTCACAATTTATTGTTTAAAACCGAGCGCGAAAAGAAACAATTGAACATTGATCATTTTCACTTGGAAAGCACACTAAAGGGCGAGATCCTCTGCAGGGCTGACAGTTTACAGTATGTAAAATTCTACATAATTGCTTCTTTTGGGGAGAGATTTATGTTAAAGACCTCTGTCTGGGGTACTTATTATAAGCTACAGTGAAATGCCTTGTGGGTGGCATACAAAAAAAAAAAAAAAAAGTAATACAATATTATGTTAAATATAAAAATTAAAAGTAAAAAATAAAACCTATATATATATATATATATATATATATATATATATATATATATATATATATATATATATATATATATAAAATACAATATGTAAAAAATTTAACTAAATATTGCATTGAAAAAATTAAATAATATAGCTGTCTCGTCTAACAAATTTTAATTAAATGTCATTTTACGACTATTACTTTCATATTTTATATATATATATATATATAATGTTGAAAAAAACAAAAATACTATGTTGTATGTAAAAGTTTACAGTAAAAATAAACCTGTAACATAAAACTGGGATTATATACTAACTGAAAGAATGTGACTGGCTCTGCACTAAATTACAACAGTTTTTTTGCAACACAAAAACACGCATACAGTCAAACATGTTGGCTATCACTTTGCAGAAAGTTGTCCTTTCCTCTAAACCTTCAGCAACATTTTCTCGCTGCACAGCGTGTCTCTGGATTTTTTACAACCTCTGCATAAACGTCTCCTGGCCACATGGTTGGAAGGCAAGTCCTTTTATCAGTCAAAATCAATTAGCAGCATTCTAATTCCAGCCGACAGGATAAAAGGAAGGTAATATTTGAATTCATTTTTGATTGCAATGATACATTTCACATATGGCCTTAAGTACGAAAAACACGCCTCACAGGGGTTCCCACAATAGATGAAGAGCCCCGAGGCTAAGTAACCATGTTGGCGTCTCTGATTGGTTGGCACCGTCATTAGTGGCACCGCTGTTTAAGAACTACATGTGGACGGGACTGGAGGGAGATGACAGCTGAGACTTTAAAGCAAGAGTATTTTTCAAACAGCTTTTCATAGCTGCTTTCATGACAGAAATATTTCAGCTCTATCATTAACCGCTGACAGGCTGACAGCTCAAACGCCTCGGCCTGAAAGGCCTGCTCTCCCCTCCCTCTCTCCCTCTCTCTCCCTCCACACTTTCTTTCTCCTTCTCCACTCCTACTCCCACCATCCCAGCACCATCCATCCTATCTTTCCTTTTGAAGGCTGGAGGGAACGTCTTGAAATCAATGTCTTACCTCGTCATTTTGGGTGAGCAGTTGGGTGAATTTCGCATGCCTCCATTGCGTTGCTTCTTTTTGGGCGACAGTGTTGACGGATGCTCATCTTCGACTGCAAACACATGCAAAGAGTGTCAGACTGTGGACAGCTGGGATTGTCAAGTGTGCTGGAGATGACATATTAAAGAACACAAAAGCCAACACTCAATCAATCATTGCAAAAAACACTCAAATCTGTGAAGACCTCCAAAAATAGAAAGAGAACAATGTTAGTATGGACAAAAGTACACTTAAAGAAGGCAAGTACAGACCTGAAGGACAACCATTAAGTTTTACATCCTGTTTTCCATGAATTTTCTTTTCAAAGAGTTGGTTTGAGCGATACGCGTGTGTGGGGATTTATTTAATAAACTCTCTTTTACCTCTCGGTCATTGTTTGGAGGGCATGAACTCAAACAATGACAGGGGAAGAAAAAAGAAAAAGAAGAGTAATTTGGTGTGTGTTTTTTAATGGATGACTACATGGCAAAATCAATCCTCATCACTCAGAGAGCCGTGAGTGATGGCTCCGCTGTGAGTCTGTCCCCCGTACCACAGGCACTCTCAGCGCTGAACAAGCACCCTGAACTGAGCCTTCTCTTACTGAAACGCCTCTCCAGAAGGACGTTACTGAGGGGCCTGTGAATGTCACAAGCTCTCTGCTTTATAAACACATCATGTGCGAGGGTTAAAGCTGCCTGAAGGTTGAACTTCATCTGAGATGTTATGGATATAGTAAGGTGAAATATTCAAAAACTATTGCTTTACTCAAAGGAATAGTTCACCCTAAAAATAATTTATTACACACCAAACTTGCATGACTTATTCGTTTAAGGATTTTTTTGTACACATATAGCATCGAATTCTGGCTTTGCATCTAAAGTTGCCAAACTGAACAACTTAAATTTGAGATTTATTTTATTTTGGTCACTGTATGGTTCAGAAAAGCATGTGATTTTCCTCAAAATATCTCCTCTCCTCCTATTTTTTAGGTGAACTGTTCCTTTAAGTTGGGGAGAAAGTGTTACTATTAATTATTTTCTGTCGTGGAATTTTATCTATAATTTCCATGTATACCACAGTACATGTGTTTTTTTATTTTTATTTCATCAAATGACTTAAAATTTGTTATGTTTAACGGCTACATTTATATTATGCATCTTTTTATTTATATTTGATATGATACCAGAAACTGAACCCAACATGGTCTGATTTGTATTAGAGACAAACTAGTAACAGAAACCCAAACTCTAAAACACTGCAAGCTTGCTTTAGTGTGGCTCTGTTAGAAATTCATCAGCACAGCAAAATATTAGAAACAAATACTGCAGACGCATATACTTGTAGGTCTCTGATTTCCCTTTGTCATCTAATTGTTAAAATGAAAAAAGACAAATTAAACAAAAATATGCTGTCTGTGTCTTTACCAAATGCCAGTGCTTGACATTTGCAATTTCACTGTGGAAGTAGCAATGTGAGACAGTAATCAACTTTAAAAATATCACTACTGATAAGATGGCGGTGCAGTGGCCCTTTGTTCCGTGTTATGATTGTTGAGCGAGTGGCCTGGCTGGGCCGGACCGTTCTCTCCTGCCCTTGCTCCTCCAAATTAGGCGCCGGAGATTTACGAGCTACAGTGGTGCCCTTCAGTAAGAGGCTTAACAATGAAATAACTCCACCTGCAACACGGCCATTTCAGCAAGTCTCTGCTTGTTCCAAATTACATTACAGCACTTTTACAACCTCAATCAAAATAGGATCACCCCGCCAAAGTGTGATTGCTGTTCCATACCACGGGCAGCTATAGCCCTCGTTTTTTTGTGTCGCTGATCAGAACGATTGAGCTAGACATCTTTCTCCTCTGCTTCAGACAGACAATAGGCAGTCTGAAATAAATCGCACCTGTTTACTAGACACTTTGTAAAATTTAGGGTGTTCATAACAACTGGCTTAGGTTAAAAACCCTGAGACTACATTTAAAATACATTTAAACTAAGGCTGCACAATAAATTGCATGCGATTGTCATGAGCATCTTGTCAGTAAAGCAGGTTCTGTTATTAGTAGTAAATCTCCATCACCTGCGTTCAGATGGAGCGGCATTTAATACACAGAGCCGACAAGCTACACAATATTACATTCATAATTGCAAATTAATCAAATTCGATATTGCATAACTTGTCAGCAAACTATGGCTCTGTGTATTAAATGCCCCTCCAACTGAATGCACGTGACTTAGATTTACTACTAATCACAGAACCGGCTTTACTGACGAGATGCACATGACAATCTCATGCAATTTATTGTGCAGCCCTAATTTAAACCTGGAATGGCACAGAAATGAAATATATAAAATAATATGAAATTTTTAAGATACAAAAGGAAAAATACACTGGTTTAGTTCTGAAAGTCCAAGACCACATTGAAATTGTAATTTAAACCTGGAAATGAACCAGAAGAAAGAAGGGGGGAAAGGTTAATTGAATGTTCAGATATATTTAAGATATTTCTGAAATTACATAATTATGTGAAATAAATCAGAAATATTTATGCAATGAAAAAAAATATTTAAAACTAATATTATTCTGTACAATTTAGTTGCCTATGGCCAACTGGCTTAGCTCTATAAGCCCGAGATAACAAAAATCTCATTTAAATCTGAAAAAAATAAAAAAAATAAATAAATAATAAAATTTAACAAACATACAACAAAATAAGATGTGTAATGAAAAACTGTTTAAAATACATTTTAAAAAAACTTTTAAATAGTGGCCTTGGATCCCACTGTATACAGTATACTGATGTGAAACCTAGCTACACTTCTTTCGATGGCAGATTTGGTTACACACATTACACACACACGCACTTAGTGTTGGGCCAGGGGGTACATTAGCCACTTGCTGCTCTACATGCATGCAGCAGTGACTGCAGGGACCCATGCAGGAGAAAGGGGTTGTCTGCGGCAGCACTGACTAATGCGTCCTAAGGCGCTACCTACAGTGTGTGGGGGTGAGCGTGGAGGACAAGGTGCTGGGGCGGTAGCGGTATTTTCCGGGTAGGCTGCGGGCCCGGTTCAGACCAGCCAGGCTGAGGCGTGACTGAGAGGGCAGTGCCAGAGGGAGAAGACTTCCTTTACGGTTATTAACAAGAGGTATGGCAGTCGTGGAGCACTCTATAACCGGCAGCACACTGGGAAGAGAGTTGGGAACAGCCATGCTGTTGGCCAGTTTGATTGAGCGGTTTTGAAAAGTCGGTATAACTTCCTCCTTTACTGTCAAACAGTGGAAGACAAAAACAGGAGAGATGACTGTGAATTGGGTCAGTGACATATAAGAGTGCCTACGATAAAGAAAATGAAATATATAAAAGAAAAATCAAAAATAAAAAACCTTTAAAACATGTTTTTTAGAAAAGATGGAGGAGCTGGTGCACTCACTTGCTCTTAAAATACTCTGTAATACATCTTTGAAATCTGTAAAGACTCTACGTTTATTTGTGTGCACACAAAACGCGCTTTTGCAAAATAATGAAAGCAAACAGGATACGCTTTCTGTCGTCTTGGTCTTGAACTTGAGTGAACTTGAGTGCGGAACACTGTGTTTCTTTGCCATACAGACATTAAAAAATATATCTATAGTGAGTGAAATGTCTACTTTTAATGAACTAATTCAAAAGTAAAACAAATATTCTCAGATTA
Source organism: Carassius carassius (assembly GCF_963082965.1). NCBI lineage: Eukaryota > Metazoa > Chordata > Actinopteri > Cypriniformes > Cyprinidae > Carassius > Carassius carassius. The sequence continues at coordinate 21,488,884 of NC_081768.1, forward strand.
TGAAATAATCCGTGTGACATGCATACAGGTGATGCACTACTGTGGAAATGACGAAAAATCATTTGTTTAGCTGTGAATTATTAAAATGTGAATGCAGCCTCCTTACTGTTTTTCCCAGACATATTCATAATCATAGATTCTGCAGTGCGCTGTGGCAAGCTTTATGCGTGCGCTTGAGCGCTTATTAAACTTTGAAGGGAATTAAAGGATCATTATAATGATTTGAATGGTTTATTAATAAACGTGCAATTAGTTGACTAATGCTTAAAATAAACGACTACTAGTCAACCAGAAAAATTCTTAGTTGAGGGCAGCACATATTTTACACATATATATATATATATATATATATATATATATATATACCATGTATATATTAACGTGAATATCATTAAGCTTTTGGCGAGTCACACCACATGACATTTTACAACCTGAATTAAACTGGTCATAAAAAGATAAAATTACCTAATATTTTTAAAAGGCTGTAAATAAAGAACAAATCCCTGGTTGAAAAAATAACAATAAAATAAGATAAGATTTAATAAGATTTAAAATTGCTTTATAAAGTAATCTAAAGGCACAAGCCATTAATGCTTCTTAACTAAATTATGATTAGAACACTGAAGCATTCACAATTTATCACTGAACTGCATGAGAATCACATAAATATTTAAGTATGAAAATACAAGTTGACATGATTTTCATTGTTGCACCATTTATTTCCCCCTTCGATTATCATTTACAGACAGATCCACAAATCTGTGTGCCATAAAGGCAACCGCCGCATATTTGAATAATTGACGATGACCCCTCAGTTTTATTAAACACTACTTAACCACATGACAAGCGCTTTAGGTGAAATGTTCCATATGACATTTGCTTTTCCATTGCTAATAAACATTAATTAATTAGAAGCACTTTCTTCCCCGCCTGCTCTGCGACAATACAGAACAAAGCACGAACATACTATTCCTGATCACCGTCACAACGAATCAGGTCACAGTGCAGGCAGAGATGTGCTCACACAAGGGAACACGGCAATCTCTTTACCTTCTGCCTCAATATACGGCAAAGCCATGTTGAAACAACATCTAAAATGTGTGAAAATCAATAATTCACACAATTTGTGAAAATGTCTTAGATTAGGCTGTGAAAAGGAGCAAAATAACAACAATCTGCGGTCTGACAGACAGGAGTATGCGGTGTGTATAAGAGACCTAAAGTGTTACACACGGGGAGTTATCAAGCTCACTGCCTGCCATCCCAGCTATAAGACTCCAGCCTAATACTATCTACATAAAAGGCAAGAGGTTAACCAATATTTGGTGTAAGTGGAAAAGCTGTTTCCGCCCGCTCCCCAAACCTTGCTCAGAGCAATAAATAGATGGTTATTTCTGCCGTCAGCTGCCGCATAGATTTAAAGACCGCCACAGATAACTCCTGGATTCATCTGGCCCCTGTCAAACATGAGTAGCATTATACAGAGAACATCCGCTGTGGCACTTTCACTGTGGATTTACAGTAATCCAGAAGGCAACTGTCCCTTTATGAAATGCAAATCCTGTGACGAGCCACAATTGTGCATTCTTACCAAGGCCATTGTTAAATTATAGAAAATACATCTGTGAGAAAATGAACTATCTAATTTTATGGCTGCTCATAAGTTACACAAGTTAATCGGCATGCATACACTTTGCAATATTTTAATCACCCAACATTTTCCTACTTGCTAATAATATTAGCATTATTAAATTTATATTAAAAACTGTACTCCAGATTCTGAAATATAAGACAAAAATTTTTAAAAACTAAATAGAAAAAAAAATGATAACTTCGGCCTTTAATTTAAGCAAAAACATCAGGTTACATTCAAAATTAAACTTAATAGTAATAAAGCTAAAGCTCTCTCAGCATTGGTTGGCGACTCATTTTTTTCTAAAACACATTCAGCTGTGAACCAAACCCCAGACTGCCCCTGCATTCATATTTTCCCTGGAGTTGTAGCACCATCTGCTGTTGGTGTCATCACAATACAGAAACACGTGCAATACCTCACAGCATTTCTAGCTCTTCAATCATCCCTCACAAGGACACAGAGCTCTTTATGCAACATCTGGATTTCATATGGATCCTTCTATTCAGCACCTGACCTTTCTCATGCACATGTTTTAAAGCCGCAGCCCCTATGATGCATTTGACCAGAACCCAGTGCTGGGAAACTATCATCACGGCCCCCCCTTCCCATCAATCCCATCAATCCCAAATAATCTACAGAGAGCTAAGGATGGCAGCTTTTGTGCTGTAATGCTAGTGGAGGTAAAATCAAAAGCAAAGAGGGAATGAGGAAAACAGAGAAGTACACTTACGTGATCTGACATATCCGTTAAACTTATATTTGGCTGAGGGGAACGCAGAGACCAATGAGAGAATACAGAGAGGGAGAGAGAGAATGAGAGTGAGACAGACAGCAGAAAGACAGTACATCACACTTACACAAGGACAGAGAGGAAGGAAAGTCAAGTTAACAGCAGTTAAAGAGGTTGAGGAAGATAATGATATAAGCAGGAGATGATTAAAGAAACAAAAAAAATAGAGAGAGAGAGATGATTAGTGGAGGGACTGGATTTAAATGAAGCGATGAAAATCAAGCTGCCTGTTCAGTGTTTCCACAGCACAGATCCATTTTAAAAGTCAAATTTTGGAGTCCCGTCCAAAGACCTATGACGAATATACAGCCCAAATCCGACCAACCTCACAACGATCATTATGGTATTTGGAGTTCGGTTGGAGAAGAGAGAACGCTTTGATAAGTCATCATTTTATCCTTGACACTCATTTTGATGAAAACCAGTGAAACCGATCAAACAGATGTCAGCAATCTTGAGGCTTAAGCAAATAGTTAAACAACAAATTACAGATGTTTTCCATCACATAATTGTTTCTGTAAAAAATAAACGCTGCCGGCTGATCATTTTTGATCGGTTATTACCATCTTGTCAACTGCAGATGAATGCCAAACCATAGGCATAGCATGCTGGGAGAATCAAGATTATTATATGCTACAAACTTGTAAAAGTGAACATGAATTGATGTTTGAATTGATGTTGTTCCTTGTAATATGGTGTAGTTCTGAGTGAAACGATAATATGAATTATTGTAATATCTTAAAAGAACTAATACTGCAGATATTTTCAAATTACCAAACATATTTCAAGATTAAATACTATTCTATAAATACATCAATATTTAATAATGACATTTTATAAAGAATATTTTAAAAACGTAGGGTGAGAATTGAGTGGACCTATTAGCAAATGAAAATGTTGCTATTTAGATACTGGTTAATTTATCCAATAGCCTGTGCAGCCTAAATGGCATAACCTGGAAAATTTGGAAAGTAATTTTTAGAGTAAGATCAGGCCAATTTGATTAAACATTATGAGGCCAAACTATTTCTGTCTTTGGACTAAGGAACACGGAATCATTCAATATAAGACAAGGAATGCGTATCAAGCAGGTAAATAGCGTTGATTTTGATTTCATGTTGACGCTAAGTCATATGTTGCATATATATCCTGGTTTGTTGCAGACAGTCATAATGCAGGATGTGTTTGGATTCATTTAGGCTGCTTTGTACTGCTGCCTCCATCGTTGCAAAGTCTCATCTTTTGTTCTGAGTACTGTATCTGATGCCATAAAGGTCACGGTGCAGGCCCAGGGCAGGTCAGTGACACAAGCGCTCAAGCAGGGGCCCTGCGCCGGTCCTGGCATATGTCGCTTGCGATCTGCGGGCGCAGGAAGAGTCGGCCGACTCTCTGGCTAGCATCTGTCCTACACAGTGGAGGGGATGACCGGCCCTGCTCCTGCCTGGTGGTAAGGAACTGTCAGGTTGAGTTTCATGACACACCAGCTGAGCTGGGGAAATGAAAATGCAAACATAATTTTCATGTCAGGCTGCATAAGAGCCGATGGTGCTGAGTTCCACCCTGCAAGGAGCGGACAAGATCTACTCTCTGGGCTGTGCCGCCCGCCCCGCCCCGCCCCGCCCTGCCAAGCTCGTCACATCCTCGGCAAACTCCATAACCAACCGGAGCGGGTAGCAGGAGAGGAAAAAGAGAAGAGGAAAAAATGTCCCGAAGACTCCAAAAAGCCGCAACCCCTTTCAGTGTGCCAGGCGACTGTTGTTTACAAAACAGGCATGCCTAGGATTGCCCTGCTGGAAACTTCCTAGTGAAGGCTCATAAGTTCAAAACAGGAATTAATACCCTTTGTGATGCTGAGCACCTTGAGAGTCTTTAAAGCTTGTGTAATGAGGGGATAAGTCTCAGCAGGTGGAGCGAAGGGACTGTTATTGTCATTGTAACTTAGAGTGGAGGCAGCTAACTCTCTCATTCAGGATATTTTCTCCCTAAAGCCTGCACTAGCAGAGATAACAAACTCTTCTTAATAGTGTGCAGAGCACCAGAGCTATAATGAGTGCTCCATTGCTCCCTACTCCTTGTCAGTGGCTCTCGGCTTTGACTGCAGTCAAAAGAGAGCAAGAAAGACATAGTGTCAACTTCTCACGCATCTCATTTTCATACTAATAATTCTTTGTCTGGCTTTGGCAGAAAGGAGCATTACCATCCTGAGTGATGCATGCACAGAATCAGAACAAAAAGTGCACGAGGGCTGTTTCAGAAAGTGCCCATCAGGGAACATTTCTTCTGTAAGACAGAGTGCATTTACTGCCACACGTTTCATGCATTCAGCAAAATTACTGCATCCAGGGGAATAGTATTTATTTCAGCAATAACTAGGCTACTACTATGTGCAGGCATAAGACCACCATATCATTCTTAGTGCAGGGATGTGGTGATATTTATGCTTTCTGACCCATTTGGGGTGTGGGAACACAATCTGCAATTTAGCAGAGAGTGCCACTAAATCGCCAGTTTAGTTGTGGAAGTTGCAAATTTAATTAATGCGACAAGTCAGAAAATAGCACAAAAATTAGATAAGTAAGGCAGCACTTCAGCCCCACATGTTCAAAAGAACAAAATATTAATTTTTGGGAAAACTTTTGGGAATAATTATATATAATATATACCGTAATTTAAATATGTATTTAATTTTATATATAATTTTTATTTAAATTTTATATATATATATATATATATATATATACACACATACATACACATTTATAATTAAATACATATTTAAATTATATATATATTAAATTATATGTAATTATATATAATAAAAAATGCATAATTTAACACTGCACCGGGTGTGTGTTCACTGTGTGTGTGTGTGCACTTTGGGTTAAATGCAGAGCTCGAATTCTGAGTATGGGTCACCATACTTGGCTGTATGTCATGTCAGTTCACTTTTTTCACTTTAAATATGTATATATATATATATAAAATTAAATATTAATTTTACTTAATTAAAATAATTGTATTTAATAAAAACTGAACTTCAAGTGATTGTGCATAGAAACTTAGCAACTGCTGCTTTTATTTAAACAGGAGCAGAGGGTACTTAGTTTGGGACCAGCCGGTTAGCAAATATTAAGAACAGAGTTAATAACGTGAGGACGTGCTCGAAGAATTTAATCAGAAAATCATTATTGACAGGGTGAAATCAAAGTCAGATTGACAAACTCGAACAAACTTGATGAATTCTTCATTATAAAGATGTAATGCTAGACCTGAGACGAAACCGATGGGAGGGAGTCAAAAAAAGCCGCAGCTAACATTAGCTGTCAGCCTTGACGAAAATGCACTCAATTCAGAAAAAAAAAACGGCAGCAGCGAAAACCAACAAAGGATGACGCTACGTGAAGAGATCAGTAACTACGTAATGACCAGTAACTGGTATCCAGGGATATCACCACAGACCAAAACACAAGACACAAAGTCAACCGCATCATAGGGCTTGATGCTAATCTAAGCTGATGTGGTGAACAGTCGGAAGACAGTTGTAGAGGAAATGCGATCGCCTGAACTGACCCCTGCTTTTATAGTAGGTCGCACCGCTGCCATTCCTAATTGACAGATGCTTTAGTATTTCACATCTGCTACGGCTTAATGAGAAGACCCCTGTTCGGCACTGTCCTTTACACAACTAACTGCTTCAGTCATCTGACCTCATCCAATAGCCTGAGTCACCGCCATCTCAATTGAGTTCCTGTCAGGAGATCTCTTTTTAACTTTCCCATTGAGCCTGACAGTCCCACTGTGGTATACAAGGCATTAAATAAAGCACATTGACTTTTCTCCCCTGATTGCTGGCTAAGAGAAAATCATCGAGGATCAGATCCTGTGGAAAGGGGGAGAGTTTAAAAGTTTTTTTTCAATTGCACCTAAATGTGGACTTCACTGAAGGAAGAGGTTTTATTTCAGCCAGTGGAAATGGTGGAGGCATTAATGGCTTGCGGTTGTAAAACATGACTGTCCAAGAATAGCAGAAAAGACATTGCCATTATATACTTACACTCTATGAACAGAATAATCTCACTAAAGATCCCTTTCAATCACAATCTAGCATTTGTTATGCAGATTAAAAATGATTTTAGTAAATAATGGAGTATATATATATATATATATGTAGTTTTACTTTTTTCATTTACTGATATCCTTTCAATTTTGCTCAGTGAACAAATAAAGTCAAAAGGGATCTTGAGCAGTGAGCAGTGTTTCTAACATTTTAAACTGGGCAAGATGGCTTTGGAGCACATTCAAAATTCAAAGACCAAAGGATTGTTGGTATCCAGTGTTTGAACCTGAGGGGAAACTGCATCTTCCTTAATCAGGTGTAGGTCTTCAAGTCACACCAACATGAAAACATTGTCAAAACATCATTAGTGTCAATTACCCCATAGATGTTTCGATTAAAAGCACATCATATAGTAATTTAACAGATACATGTATACCTGCCATGTAAAAGTGTAAACACCAAAAACAGTGACTGAAAAAAGGTCACCAGCACCGCACAAGTGCTCCACTGACACAGCATGCGCCAACATAGTCCTACTGCACCTACTGCAGCACTAACACAGAGAAGCCACGTCACTTCAACTACCACCAATTCACCAAATGAAAAAGAATATGTACTAGTGTACCAACCAATAAGCCACATATACGAAAATAATGGAGCAAATAAACAGACACGGCACATGAAACACATCACAGACACGCACGCACACTCACACGCTCACAGGTCACGGACACCGAACGGCATGTGGTTTGGCGATCGAACTTACAGGCACGTAAACTGGTTGAGCAATCATGAACAGAGACAGAAGAAAGTGGGAAGGCCCTCTGAAGACTGTCCATGTTACTATGTACACTGCCTGACATGCACGAGCAGTCGCGCTCTGAGCGCCCGCAATCAAAACAACATGCCAGTTTCATTCGCTTGTAGACGGACATCTTGGCTACAGGCATGTGTTGGATGAGAGGAGAGGAAAGCAGCAGGTTAATGGCAAGGATCAAAAGAGCTTTTCAACCAGGGAAGTCTGAAGGTAACTTTTTCAAACAGAAACAAAAAGTGCAATGCCTTAGCAGCAAGCACTGACAGACTTGACCCGCAGATGGACCGCTGCGCTCCCGCTTGAAATGCACTTCTGATTCGCTTTTGGATACGTTCACACTGCAGAAGTGAAGTTCGATCCGAATTTGAAGATTAATACCAAATCGGACTTTGAAAACATCTAAAAGAGGGCTTGTTTAGACGGGAAGCAGTCGTCTCATTGGGGTCAAGCCATGCCCTAAGGCTGATCATGTCATAAAAGGTCAAAAGGTCAGATATGACAATATGATCAGGGGTTGGGGCAAGGGACATTCAGGCAGAGAATAATGAGTGAATGTGTTCAGCAGCAAAACCTCTTTGGATAACATCCTCTGTATCTAAAAGAGAGGATCACGTACCTGTATCCCATCATGCAGCAGCAGGTTATCGGCATCACAATGTGCTACAGGCTCTAACGTTGGCGCTCTATTCTGTTTGTCAAACTCTGCTCAATCAGGGATATGTTGGGAGATTTGTGTGGTAACATGCCAATAGGCTATTTCTTGGGTCCCTGATTAGAAGATGCTTTCACATGCATTGCGCATTTGACTCAGACATACAGTACGTGGAGTGTTTTTTTGGTTTTCAAAGGAGCTGTGGTGAGAGAATATAGCAGCATTTGATTGCTGTGAATCAGACTAAAAACGGTCCTTAGTATGCATTCTCCTGGTGCCACCTCACTAACGGACCATAATCAAGTCTGGCACCCTCAAAAGAGCAAACAATCCACAGGGAAAAGCCTGCTTTTGACTTCCATCTGAGGTTACGAGCCCGAATTAAGAGGCCAATTTCAGTTGTATGCTGGAAAGATAATAAGGTAAATGACTTGGCCTTTACAGCCATAACCTCAGGGACTGTTATTCGTATAGAACCATGCAGAACAGCTGAAATTAAGGAGAACAGGCATGCAGAGTGAGGCTACCGCAGTCGAATCTCATGAAACGGCAGTCCGGGTCGACGGTTTACGGGGCTGAAACAGATTAAGGCAATGCGAAAACATGCAGCAGTGGGGCTTCTACTTAATTTCATGCTGAAATCTGTCGCTTCAGAGTTTGAGGGTTGACATTCATCGGAGCACATAGTATGTGGTTATGTTAGTCAGTGAGAAATGGAGGGCGGAAGAGACACAAGACAACATGATGATGTGAATGACTGAACATGACTACACAGAGAGCCTAATTACTGAAGCTTCTTTAACAGGTCAACCAGATTTAGCAAGAATGCTCTCAGCACCCCTAACATCTGTTCTTACCCTACAACTTCCCAGAATTAAAAGCAGGCTGCATCGTATGTTAAAGTACTAATGGACAGGAACATATCTGCAAGCTGTACTTATGCACATTATAGCCTACTTTGAGCTTAGACTTACATTAAGGGTCAATTTTAGATACAGTATAGCCTTGCATGCTTAAAATACTTAAAACAAACACACCTCTATCTCTAAACCAATATAAAGTGAACAGCACCCTGGATCCTTCGGGAGACCTACATAAAGAAACCTAGGTGAAAAGTGAGAAGACCCTACATTGCACATTGGCTGATAGCAATCTTGCTAAATAGGTTTACGAGGACCTCAGAGTTCCAATTCTGTTCCGTTCTCATTTGTAGAACTACAGTGGCATCTGGTGGCCAACGTTGTGTACAGCAAGGGTCAACACCACTGTGAGCCTAACGCTGAGAGATGCACCTATCAGTAAGGGCAGTGAGTTAAAAAAGGGCCCAACTACTGAAAGGAATTGAAATGCAGAACATTTCAATTCTGCCGATGGTTGTTGTGTCATGTAGAGAGCCTGGGCAGGGGCCGGGCGGTGAAGACAAAGGGGAGGCTGTAGGCAAGAGGGAGACCAGATTGTTTTGATTGTGTTTTGGAGACGATGCTCGTTAAGCCTAGGAATTTGAAGAACTTCCCACAGAACTCTTTCCGCTCTCTGAAAATACAGCAGCATGTGAAATTGCCTCTGACAGCGAGGGATGGATTCAAGTGGACTTAACCTCCCCCCCTTGGCACTCGTGAAGTCCATGACTAATAGTAGCAAAATCAATCAGCTTGTTTGACTTTTTAGATTATCGCAACATTTATTTCGGCTTTCGTTGAGTTTCGGGAGGGTCAAACAACCTTTGAAACAAATCTCTGATTTCAGAATCATGCTGTTAGTACATTTTTGGGAGGAATTGCATTATTGGTCATGGCCTTATTGTTTTCTCCTGTTAAAGACGGGTTTATAGGGGTCAGTCCAGGTCATTTTCAGGCCAGTAAATTCTGCTGTATTGTTTTGGGCTGAGGACAGTGGAGAGATGAGGTGTAGGAGGGATGCAGCAGCTAGACTGATACATGCAACATATATATAGATATATATATATATATAACTATTATCAGAGTGAGACAGTCAGACTGTACTCTGTCCACAGGAAACCTGTTTTTACTCACAATATGTCACTACCAGTGAGAGGTTTAAATAAAGAGGCGGTATTCCAAGGCAGCAAGGAAGGAAATACATCAAGAAGTATGTCAATGATCAAAAAGAGGGTGAAATAAAAGAACACAAACTCCGATTAAAGCAAAGGAAACCTCATCTTCTTTACTGTAAGGCTACTGGCCTCTTCTCAGGTGACATTCAGTTTTGGAAGGGTGCATATAATCAAAAACATTTGATTGGGGTGGAAACAAGAAAGCAACATTTTAAAAAGTGTATCCACTGTGTAAAAGTTTTAGTTTGTGTGTGTGTTGGGGGTGGGGGGTTTAGAGAAATGAATCCTTTTATTCAGCAAGAAAATCATTACATTTAAATTTATTAAATTACAGAAAAGAGTGTTTAATTGTAAAATAATAATAATAATAATAATAATAATAATTATTATTATTATTATTATTATTAATTATCATTATTATCATTATACATCTTCAAACATATACTGCTTTTTAAGAATCCTGAAAAATTCTTAGAAAAAAAAGAATCACAGTTTCCATAAAAAATATTAAGCAGAATAAATGTTTAACAATGATAATAAGATTTTTTTTTTTGAGCAGTAAATCAGAATTATTTCTGAATGATCATGTGATACTTAAGACTGAATTCATGATGCTGAAATTTTAGCTGTGCCATCATAGGAATAAATACATTTAAAACATATTCAAACAACTATTTTAAACCATAATACAATTTCACAATATTACAGTTTTTTTTTTTTTTTACTGTAACAAACTAATGCAGCCTTGGTTAGCAAAATTGCCAAGTCTGTATGTTATCAAACAGTGCATCATCTGAAACATCATATATCATTTTCAAATAATTAAATTAATTGAAACAAAAATGAATAAGGAAGGCTTTGCAGTTAAAGGCAACTGTTTAAGTGTGCACAGTGAAAGGTCACTGGGAATGAAACTGAATTATTCATCTTGTGGCTAACTGGTTTGGACAAATGCTTATATAGGTCATGTAACAACAATGCATCATTCCAACATTAATGTTAATGTACGCTCTATTTAACATAAATATTGCTTCATTCCACCAAGGCAAGATTAGCAAATGAAAACAAACATTTAGGTGTTGCCGCATCTACAGTATATATAATTAAGAGGGTGTTTAAGGAAATACATTTCTTTCAAATTATATAAATGTCTGCAGGAGTGGAATACACTCAAAGCTATTAATCTCTCTTCTACTTCAGTGACTTCCTGTCAGAAAATGTTTTAACTGGGCTGACACAGTAGGACATGACAGAGGCGCGTCCAAACGGCACTTGCGCTGGGTGTTCTGGGTAAACTGGAAATGGGTGGATATGATTGGTAAAATGATCCTGAGCCAGGAGTGTGTTTTCAGTGTGTCTGGCGAGGATGGGCCAAGCTGCTTTTGCCTTTTGTTTTTCCACCTGTCTAGTGTCATTACCTCCTCCTCTCTCCTACTGACACCACCATGAGCTGACAGCCTCTCTCTTAAGCTCTGCTAATCACGTCATTCCCTGCCTACAACTGTATCTCTCTACACCATTAGCATGCTGATGACTGGCTTTCCTCAAGAGTCTCATTCTTTCACCTTGTCATCTCTCTCTCTCCATTTCTAGGGCTCTGGTTTGAAGCTAGTCTGTTTTAGATGAAGTCTAGTTTCTACAGTTCATTGCTTTCTGATTATTCTTTCATATGGCTGTTCTCAAAGTGAAAAAGAACACCCTAGGGGCTCTACTATAGTTGCCTTTTTATTGTGATTGCAAGGCAGCAATGTGTTTTGTAGATAATTATGGTCTTAGACATGACAGATTGGTTTCACACTTTAAGGCTTAGTTCACCCAAAATTTTGTCATTAATTACTTACCCTCATGTCATTTAAATGACCATCATTCATTTTCAGGGCACAAATTAAGATATTTTTGATGAAATCCGAGAGCTTACTGATCCTGCATAGAGAACAAAGTATCTCAAATTTCCCAGACCCAGAAAGGTGGTAGGAACATCAGTAAAACAGTCCATGTGACATCAGTGGTTCAACTGTAATTTTACGAAGCTACGAGAACACTTTTTGTGCGTAAAGAAAACAAAAATAACGACTTTATTCAGTAATTCTTCTCCTCCAAATCACATCCTCCGTCATTATCGAGAGTACCTCTGCGCGTGAACAACACATGCGTGTGGTGAGTTGCATTACTGCCTTTGCAGGGTCAGAAAGCTTTCAGATTTCATGAAAAAAATATCTTCATTCGTGTTCTGAAGATGAACGAAGGTCTTACAGGTTTGGAATGACTTGAGAGACAGTAATTAATGGCAGAACTTTCATTTTTGGTTGAACTATCCCTTTAAGAAATTTAAGTGTGAAAATCTTCCACTGACAGCTGAACATTCCATCATTCAAAATGTAAACAGCTATGATATCACATAATTGTATATTCATGAATTGCAATCAGTTACCTCCATTACACCCATGTGCATACTGAATTGCAATAGGTCACATCTTTTTTACACTTCCGTCCAAAAGTTTGGAGTCGGTGGGATATTTTTAAATTTGAAAGTAGTCACTTATGCTCAAATGAGGCAACATTTATTTGATTAAAAATAAAGTTACAACAATAACATTGTGAAGTACAAGTACAATTTAAAACACCTGTTTTAATATATTTCAATATATTTGAAAATGTAATTTGTTACTGTGGTGGCAAAACTGAATTTTTTGCAGCAATTACTCCAGTTTTTGTCACATGATCATTCATTAAATCATTCTAATCATTCTAATATGCTGATACATTGAACAACAAAAATTTCTTTCTAGACACAGATGTTTTTCAAAGCTTATTTGATGAATAGAAAGCCCCCCCCCCCCAACAATGTAAGTCACTTTTGATGACAGTAAACTATAGATGAATGGGAATTTTCTAAATGAAAGCATTAATTTCTTTAAAAAATCTTACTCTTTTTGAATGGTAGTGTTTCTAATCGGTTATCATCAAATGAGTAGTGTGTCGCAGTATTCATCAAAAAGTATGTGAAAAGTAAGTTGACCTAATATTTCTAGTAAGTTTCAGCAGTGCACATCTGATTAACACTATCCAATAAGACCATGGGATCCATCAAATTCAAGTAGTTGAAAAAAAAGGGGGCGGGGTGAAATTGTAAGATGATTTGCTCTTTTGAAGTGTAAGCACTACAGTTGTTGCTAACAACTTAATTTTAATGTGACGTGAATTGATTTTTGCAAATAGCTTGTGAATAGAAAAGCAAAACTGTGAACTTAAAAAATCTGAACTTTAAACATTACTTGTTTGCTGCCTTGCAAGTGTTTCCTTTTTTCTTTCAAGCCTATTATTTTACTTACAACGTGTAACTTAAAATAAATAAATAAAAAAAGCAACATTCCAAGAAAAACATCGATATCTGATATTACACAACATAGCAGTGCCCTACAAAGTGAAGAGTTGGCGAACACTTTCCGTTCAGACATGAGGTGAGGGATGGTCGGGTGTACTTACTTCTCTTGCAGCCACACTTTTTAATCCTTTTGGGATCTGTGATGTCATCATGACATGCTTTGCAGTAGAAAAATGCTCTGAAGGAAGACGGTAAAGAATTGAACATTCTTTTATTCATGCCCTACACATTTCCGAATGAAGAATGAAATACAAGTAATTTTGATCGATTTAGGAGATGATTACCTTTTCACCTCTTTGGCATCACTGGCGATAAAGAATCCCAGTGTCCCCTCCTGCATCTTAACATGATTTCCCGGGTTGATCAGAATACTGTTCAGTCAGAAAAAGAGTCATTGTCATTAACATGAAAATCAATCTCGCACATTCAAACACTCTAATCAAGAGGAATGGTACACATGGTTTTGGACCTTGTTAAGAAGACTGATGTGAAAACATCCATTTACTGCATCAAATTTTGATACTGAAATTGAACTTTTGTACTCTCAAAATACTGCATGGGAAAAGGACCTATTCAAAAATACTGCTTAGGCCACTTGGTTTCACATAAATACAATACAGTACACAGAAAGACCTGCCCATTTTAATTCTTTTTTTAATTTGTTATGATGGTCTTAGATTGAATCGTCTAGATGATGAGATAAAACAAAGAATTAAAATTGGGGCAGAAACAGTCTAGGCGTTCTGGTCGACAGGGCTTCAGAAACTCATGGTGTGAGGTCTATTGCCACACAGAAGCGCAATTGAATTCCTTCCTTAGTGTGGTGGAAAGCAAGGGAATGACCAGCCCACCAAGAGTTCAGTGTGCATCTGGGGTCTCTGAATCTGCAGCAACAGCATAACTAAGCCAACACAAAGCCATGCAGTTTTTCTTGAAGTTGCTACTGTGCAAACAAGAAAGTAGAATTGCAGAAATCTTTTCATAAATATTGTTAGCATTACATTTGAATCATCAGTTTCATCAGCTTATTATTGTTGTTGCATAACCTAATTAAAAATAAGCACCGAGGCAGAGGTTGTGCCACCAAAAATCAGTATATGTCACTTTGACAGACTGATTTGTAAGTTTTGTTATTTTATATTTTTATTCATCATGTTTAACTTTACTGACTTTTATATACAGATGACATCCTGCATTTTTTTCTTATTATTTAAATTACAATTTGTTTTACCTGGGAGTACCTTTTTCTGCATAATATTATTGTGGTTAATTGTGATTTTTATTTTTTATGAAATTTAGTTAAATTAAAAGTCTTTACTGTTTTCTTTTAATGTCAAAATGACAAAGCATTCTGAATCATAGTCCGCAAATTAGTTAATGCAACCTTTGCGCTGCGTTTTGGCTCCTAGCTATTGGTCAATCCAAGGCTATTGTGAACAAATTCCAGTCACTGTCAAACCTAAGCTAGCCCTGTCATTGTCACTTTGTGACTTCCCTTGGTGGGCACCAAAGTTTTGATGTTTATGAATTCAATGTCAGCTTCTGCCAGATATTTGGGAGAGTCAAGGCCTGGAGGTTTGGCTAGGAGGCTTTGCAAATGTAGAGGTTCAGCAGTGTAGAAAGAGCCACTACTGAACCACTGTATAATTCCCCATTAATTAGACAGAGACGAGACGACACAACACAGCCATCAATGGTTGCCAGTTGTTAGGAATCATCAATGAATTGAGTGGTGGCTGCAACACTTGGCAAATGCCCAGCCTGACTAAAGCATCAAAGACAGAGAGCCCAGACGAAAAGGGAAAGGTACATGAAAGATATGCTATTATTCCACAAACCAAAATCCATATACTTAAATACCATTTGATACATGCAGTCTATCAAAATCTTTTCCTCTGGGCTCATCAAAAAACCACTTCATCAGAAATGAAGGCCAAAAGAGGGGGATTTAATCCATCATAAAGCGGAAGTTGGCTTGTCAGTCAATGAAAAGGTCAAAGGTTCTCTGTCTTGCTTTAAATCATTGTGCTGTGTTATTTATCACTGAGCTTTACATGATTAAATAGCCCCCTTAGCTAGTAGCAGAACATTTGACATGCTGTTCAGAAGATGAATACAAACAGACTCATTCACTTACTTATTCACATACATTGCTGCCCAAATTTGAGATTTTCACACCATTTGACACGAAACCATACAGAAGCCTAATGCAATAGGCCGATCACAGACCAATTGCATGGAAACATAGGCTTCCGTTCAGACCAAACCTCATTTTATGGGAAACAAAGCAAGCATTACATCACGTGACAGAGCATACGGGCATGCGGTTACCAAAAGCATCACAACCAAGGGCACATCTAAAAGAGAGCAGGCGCAGCCACCGCACAGCGGCACGTAGATGCAAACTGTTGCAGTAACTTCTGTGCAGTTGGATTGTTGTATAGAACACCAAACTGACAGGAAGTGACCTCACTTCATAAGCATCTACTCAGAGACGCACAGGCATTTAGGGAAATGATGAACGTCTGTTCCAGACAAACAATGACAAACAGATTGACCATTCAGTCACACCCACACTCACTCGACAGAATCAACATCACACACACAAACACAAATCACATACTTTCTGACACACACAAAGACACACAAACGCAATACAGAGTTAGAGTGGTAATGACAGAAAAGGCAAAGATGGTCGCCATGAATAGTGTGGCCTTTACTAAGCAATACGTGTTTTTGTGTTTAATAATGTGTGAAGTAAATATTGCCATATTGAGATACATCAGTTCTTAATGGACAAACACTAGTATTTCCAGTACAGCTGTTTTCCTTTTAGGTGCATTACAAAATAAGTGAAAAAAACATGAAGTACTGTTCGCATGGAGAGCACAATGCTGAAAAGATATGGGCAGAAATGATTTGCAGCTGATGAACACTGAAAAATAATCAAACGGGGGAAAAAAAGGAAAGGAGAGGAAGAACAAAAACCAGCGATGAACGAACATGGAGTGGATAAACGCTGTTTTGATATGTGAACAGCACAGACGAAGAAATGAGCGAATCGAACAATAGCAACTACTCTCTCTGCCTGCAAAGAAGTTAGTGCATTAAGCACAAAGAGAATCACAATAAGACATAGCGAAAGATTTTGGCCATTTTTGAGAGGGAGGTGGCACAATATCCTTAAGCTTTTCTCCCACAGTTGATCTAAAGTGTAGAGGGGTGAGATAATGAAGAGGGCATACCGCTTTCTGCTTCTGCAAACAACAAGAAAACATTATAAATCAAACATAGACTGGGAAAAAAGGAGGCGAGGTGTCAGTCATCTGTATCTGCACAGTAAGATCAGAAAAAAAAAAAAAGTAGAGGGCAAAACAGTCACTTTCACCATGAAAAAATACGCTTCGCATTAGTTAACTCATCTGTTCTACAAAGGAAACCTTGTGGTCTAAATCCCAAAGTAAGTTTCCAAGTTTAGACCAGCCCAGGACACGAAATTAAGAGTTACACTAAAGGATAATGTTGTGCCCTCTAAACGTTTTGCCATTATGTGGGGTATGGCAAAGTTATAAACCAAAGTTTAACAGCCATCCATTACAAAGTAATCAAATTATATGAACTGTATCACACCGAGTGACATTAAAAAATAACTTGTGTTACATGTGTTGGCACGGAGAATGCTGGACACTAGCAGCACTTTTATGTGATATTGGGGAAAAACAAGGTTCTGTGTTACATTTTTAGCAGCCGTTTCAAAAAGAGTGAAAAAAGGAGAAAACTACTTCATAACTGTTCTGAGTATACATCTCTCTGAGACACAATATGGCAAAACCTGGTAGTGGTGGGCAGTATGGGCAAAATCTGATCATAGCATGACTAATTTTTAACATGGTAATGGTATGTATCATAAACAAGAAAACTGTTTATATTTAAAATAACCATATATTACATGCTATTTTGGGATCATCCAAAGAATTGAATAGTTCACACACAAAAAAAATACAAATCATCTCATTTGATAATTGTTTTTTTTTTTTTTTTTTTTTTACCTTAAATTTGCTGGAAAAATCTAAAAGATCATATTATTCATGCTTAGTCAATGTAACTGAGTGGAAAAAAAACAGTGTGAATTATGCCACCTGAGTTACAAAAAACAAATAAAAAAATTCAAAACTATAAAACTAATATTATAAAATGGATAGTTAAGATTCAATTGACTGGATGAGACACGTTGAAATACTAAAATGTCAAATAATAATTTGGATTCCATAGAAAATTCTCCTTGCAATGTTGCAACTGTAAACAACAAATATCACTTCGCCAAAAATAAAAAATAAATAAAAATTGTTTGACAAGCATCCCATAGTTTACTGCATGGAATGCTCTGTTTGACACATGAATAATGAGAAAGAGTACTAGCCAATATATTCATCTACTGTGAAATAAACAGTGAAGCAGAATGTTTACACACATTTCTAATGGCCCATTATATATACTGTCATACCATCGGCCCAACCCTATTAACAAAAAAAAAAAAAGGGAACAACATAACCAGGTCTTCAGGCTTTTGATGTGTGCATTTTCAGGCCAACTTGTGTTCTTAACCACGCAGTACAACCATTAGTACACACTGTGTATACAAAAATGTATTAGTAAGAGTTACAGTGTACAGAAACATTGGAACACAGGTTGTGGATGTGGGAAGGAGTGGTGGGATTTGGCAAAGTCAAAGTTACTGAGACAGAGTACTTCATGTTATTAGTTCCAATGGGTCACTTAACAGAATGCCACAGAAGTGCTATTGATAGAAGGCTCTTTACTCCGAGAGTTAACCCTCATCAATACAGCACAGTGAGTCTGAGCAGATGTCATGGCTCTTTGGCTTCACGGTGACTCTTACAGACAGTGATCGCAACTGTGATGCTGTGAGAATCGAGCTGAGGCGAACTTCCTCCAGTGACAGAACGTGACATGCTGCTGTCTCACTGAGAGTGATTTCAATTTGAAACCAGATTAGATTACTTGCAGAGAGATTTAATGATGAAAACCTGTCAGCCTTTTCTTACAACAATGTCTTGTAAGTAAAAAAGGATAACTATACTGTAGGACCAATGAGGGACACAACTGCTTTGTCCCTCTTTGGTCAGTGTATTGTGAATGGTGGAGCTGAAGATCGAAGGGGAACAAACCTGCTTTCCCTCTGCTCTGACTTGTACTCAACAGCGATCAACAACAACTTGAGCTTCACATAGCACAGCCTGAAACAGAGAACAGACATTCAGTGTCCAGAAGTCGTCATTCAGCAACTGAAATTCGTAAGACCAATTGAATTGGACTTTAAAAACTATTTAATGTTGATCTACTGCAATCAGAAGAGTTTATTACAGTGAAATGTCATTGGTTCCAAATCTTGCCTCACATTAAATATCAAATTTGTTCCAACTGGCTGTGACTGTGTCAAGCAACAGTTTCACAAACTGTTTGATGCTGAAAATCACATCGCATCACATCTGGTCAGGACATGTGATAGTTTAGGTTTGCAGTAAATTTGGCAGTATATTAATTTATTAGAGCCTGTATGATACTTACTACAGTGTGTTTGTTTATGGAGTAATGGCATGCTGTAAAGCTCTCATGCTTTAAAACAGAAGCATACTTACTCACAAACAGTAGGAAACGAAAGCCCCACAAAGGCACTGGACAGGTACTCAGTGTACATTTCATTGGCCACTCCCTCCAGATAATACTTCTGCCATGTGTCCTCCTCAATCTGCACAGCAAAAACAGTTGGATTCAGATACACACAGTAATGGAGAACACCATTTAATTGGATGGAAATGGATAGACAGCAATCAGAACATGTCTAAACATTTTTACAAAAATCCCCATGAAAATTATATCTGACTTAGTAGGTCACCCAAATATATATATATATATATATATATTTAGGATATATACATATATATATATATTTTTTTTTTTTATCATTTACTCAACTTCATGACTAAACCCATAAAACTTGTGCTCATCTTTGCCCATCAACAAATGGAGAACTTATGAATGAAACCTGAGTTATTTATGTTCCTCTATTAAAAATCTATTCCACCAAACCTTAAATATATCATAACAGAAATCCATATAAATCAAGCACTTTAAATCCAAGTATTATGAAAAGGCACAATTGCTTTGTATTATATAAAGAATTGTGTTTACTCTGAAGATTTTGCGATTGAACATTAAATGTGGGCTTTTATTCACATAAAAACTATGGTCAAAAGCTCATACATAGAGCTCATCAAATATGGTAATTGGAAAATTAACCATTCTTGTTTGACACACAAAAAACAATGAGGATCGTTTACCATATTTGATATAGTCTATCTGTGTGTTGATATGAATAAAAGCCTAAATAAATCTGTTTTTCATATAAAGTGATTAGGTCTCCTCGGAAGACACGGATTAAATTGCTTAATTCATATAGATTCATTTTACAATCCCTTTATTAACTTTTTCAAGGTTTGGTGTAATGGATTTTCAATGGAGGCACTCAAATCTTTTGTGTTTCATTAAAAAATATCTAAGTCTTATGGGTTTGGAATGACATGAGAGCTTGTTTTCATGTGCATCAAATTAAGTATGGCATCTACCCTGGCTAAGGTGGATAACTACAATGATGCATTGTGCATCTCATATCATGAGTGCCATTCATTCAAAACACAGTTTAAACATGCATTACATTTTTAAGTTGCTCTATCATTCTTTCACACCTGTAACATTTCAACCTTTGTCAGACTTGGAGAATAAAGGCCAGGCATATTCCCGTGTCTGAGCTCACAGCTGGTCTCTTCATCATCCTCTCATTACATGCATCTCAGGATGTGGAGCGGGTGGGGCTGTGATAAGCAGAGGGGCTATTAGGCAAACACCATGCCATTAGTCAGCCATCTCACCCAGCCAACGTCTGTCTGACAGACAGTCAAGAGAGACGCTTTCAAAGCCGGGCCCGACTCCCTTTCCCACTGCCAGGCTAAGAGCACTTGCATTCTGGGCAGGCATCCTTTAGGGCGGTACTAATGGATAGAGTTTTGTCATTTAGTCCTAAAGAGATGGCAGCCGTTTACCATAGGCTCCCTAAATTTTCCCGCACGTTTGTGCCCTGCCTGTCAGAGCTGATGTAAGTGTTACGGGCGTGTTCTCTCGTACCCACTGAACAATTATTTTCACCAGTCTCTCTAGAGAGCCCGATCCAAAACCCCTCTGCTTACTGCTTTTTTGTTAAACCTTAAGAGACCAGATAAAAGATTAATGCTGAACATTCTTGCAGTTTTATTTGTAGTGAATGGCACATCACATCAGAGATTTATAGTTAGAACAACAGACACAATGCAAATGGGTTTGTGGCTGTGTGAATGTGTGTGTCCTTGGGGTGTGGGTCTCATTAACACCTCTCGGTAACACCCCTTCTGCTCTGCTTCCTGAATGCCCACTCAAATCAGCCCTCTCTAACCCCGCTTCTGTAGCAGACAGACTGCCCTTACACTCTCACACACCGAGTATGTTTACATGGACAACAATATTCTGATTTTAACTTGATTAAGACAATACTCAGATTAAGAATCTACAATGTAAACAGATTTTTGATTACCTTAATCAAGCTAAAGTCATACTCGAAGTAAACAAATCACATTAAAACATGTGGAGTATTCCTATTTTAGTCGCATTATCAAAATGCAGCATAGCACATTCTTGGTTGGACATCGGAAGATGTCGTTTTCCCCCTGCTGTACAGAAAACATACTGAACCATTACTTCAAAAACCAAGGTACACACACAACGTTACACATCATTTTTTTGTGTAACGTTACATCCTTAGAAGACAGTAAGGCAGCTAATGTAGTATTGGGACAGAGTCTATTTTACATCGAACTTAAAACGTATAGGAAAAAAAATGCTTCTTTTGCACAGCTAATGGACAATCTTAAAGGGTTCGTTTAGGTTTTAATGAGAATACTGTCATTAATTACTCATCCTCATATTGTTGCAAACCCACAAGACCTTCGCAACACAAATAAAGATTTTTTTAATGAAATTTGAGAGCTTTCTTACCCTCCATAGACAGCAACACAACTATCACTTTCAAGGCCAAGAAAGGTAGTAAGGACATACATTAGTTAAAATAGTCTGTGACATCAGTGGTCAACCTAGTTTATCAGACCATAAATTAATTTGTTTTTTGAAGATGAACAAAGGTCTCACGGGTATGGAGCAACATGAGGGTGAGTAATTAAAGGCCATGTTGCAGGTTAACCACCACTTTCGATTAATGGGTACATAAATCACTCAAGATATGTATATCATTTTTAAAATGTCTCAAAAATAGTCAAAAAATACCTATTTTTTAAGTTTTTGGTATTAACGTTTTTTTTATGCAACTCGGCGATGACGGCAGGTTGGGGAGAAGTCGAGGAAAGGTAGCCTCAGTCTAGTATGATGCCGCGTTCCAGGCAACCCGTAACCCGTGTTTTTCCAACCTTAAACCTGTGAAAGTGCACAGGAACGGCAATCAAACTCGTGACTTCCCACCCGTGAACTCGTGTCTCGTACTAGATCGATGTACTCCGAGTTCCGAGGTCACACAGCACGCGAAACAACAATGACAGCCCCTACGGATAATACTGCCTACGGATGCAGTTTATGCAAGTGGCACACGTTGAAAAAACGATTTTAGGTCAATGTACAGTTGCAATAAAAAAAATCTAGTTACAAATCCTTGCACTCAGAAAGTTTGGCGTAACTTGCCTGGAACGGTACAAAGTCGTTAGTCGTGGTATGAAATAGTGATTACGAGCTCAAAAACCTGCCTGGAACGCATCATCAGAACTAACATTATAGCGACTGACTGGGATGAGGAAGAGGTGGCAAGAGCCAACATGTATGATGACCTGCAGCTGTGTAATTTCGAACCTGCCATACGTGAGAGGGCAAATCTGAATACTCTCGTCTACTACTCGTCTCTCTAGTCACTCTCAATGCTCTCAAGGCGGGCTTTGGTAAATTCTCTACCCAACGTGACATGATGCAATGCATTATGGGGGAAAGGAGACCGCTGTAAGATAGTACCTACTTTTTCGTATTATATTCCGTTTTGTGATACCCAACAACATAAAATACAATGGATAACAGTTTAAATGTTTATTACCAACAAGCAAATTGCACAAATTCGTAAACAAATTTACCCTGCAACACGGCCTTTAATGACAGAATTGTAATTTTTGGTTGAACTATCCCAATTTTTCAGCATTTTTCTCTTTATCACAGTTTGTTGCCATCAGACTCATTAAGAGATGACTGGCATTTTAAACAATACTGATAAACTTTCCTCTTCACCCTAACAGATGCCCTGTCTGAATCATAGAAAGTGTTTTTGGTGTAACCATGGTATCTGTTGTAAACATGGACATTGGTCTGAGAGGTTAGATGTGTGTTGTGTTGTATGCTGTAGTCTGGCATGGGTGGTCTGGGCTGTCTCTCCTCTGTGTTTTTATGAGAAGAGTGATGTGCCCTGCAGATGTTTCCGCACATGCCACATTTAAACAGTCATTATAAAGTCATTCCTCATCTCTTTATGACAAGAGAATGCTGCTCTCCATGTCAAAAGCCTGCGCAGTCTTGAAAAAAATAAATAAATCAAAGAGAGTAAAATATAGCCCCTTGCGGATTTCAGAATAAGTTTTACAATCTCTGCGAAATTCTTCAGTCTGATCGCACACACACGCTCTCTCTTGATCTCTCCATTTTTCCAAAGGGCTCCATCCAAATCTGAACCACCTGATAATAACCCACCACCTCACTGCAGTCATTCAGGCCTCAGACCGTTTTATTTAGTGTTTTCTTAAAAAGAGCGATCTGTATGGCTCTGAGCAGTCTGGTTCAGTTGGACGATAAATAAAGATGGCTTTGGGGTGCCATTCATTGACTATGAAACAGGCACATGGTTCACATTTCCCCGCTCTATCGGCACGCAGGAGGACAATAAATTTAGTGAGAGGAAAAACCACTAATTTACATCCTCACTTCCACCATGCCATTGACTCATATAAATAACCTCATAATGGCAGCGGCAATGCTGTGTTGCCGTCCCGAGTAGGTCCCAAATGAGACCGCCAGGCTCAGAAGATGATTTACTCCATGCCATAATGGCTCTGGTGATTGAGCTGAAGTGGGGATAGAGGCTGATTCTACTCTATGGGTTTTATCAAGGCCCAAGACGGGCTGACAGTACCTTGATATATGACCTCATGGAGAAGAGGTTGGCGAGCATGGTGGACAGGCCCTGTGCCAGGCAGCTCTGGGCTATGAAGCCTGCCTTCAGCTCGGCCAGGCAGATCGCATCATCACCCTCCTTCCAGTTCCAGCTGGGAATGTTTAGCAGATGGGCCTGAGGACACACGGGACGAGACAAGGGGAAGTTAACAATGTCCCTTGCTGAGAAGTCTAACAAGTGTTGTAATGAAAAACACCAGCAAAACAGTGAAAATCAACACAGTTCTTACAGTTTAAAGAGAAATGAAAGATCAAAACTAATTTGTAGCAGATAAACATTAAGTTATTATATATTATATTAAGGTTTGAGACGTACAGTAGAAAACACTGTCAAAACAAAGCATGTTACAACGGTCCACAATCTCCCTTACCTAGTTAGATTGCATAAATCTGTCAAACTGATAACGCAAATCTCATAACAGTAGCACGTCACTATTTCATATCTCATTGCTAACACTGCGGGTTTGCTGACAGTCCTCTAAAACAGTTGTCTACAGTTGACATTCAATTGCTCTCAAGTGAACTGTCCCATGAACAAAAAACATCCATCAAGTCATTAACATTCATCTCCTGTTTCTACACTCCCTGATGAATACAAAGCTGCGTTCAAGCTGCTGTAATAGGGGATAAACACTGAAGGGAAAAAAATATGTAGACATACTGTATTTGATTCCTGTGAACTTATAAAATTCCTGTTGTCATGGACAGCTGAATCTGAGGGTTAGTTCTCAAATTGCACATGTTTATCTGCCACGTCAGATTTAAATTAGTATTTTTTTCATCAATTTTATAGTCTCTTTATACGTTATTTGTATTCCTTCTGTTAAATTTATTGTTGATTTGAATTGACATAGCAACTGAAAAGCTCACTTCCTACCTTGTTGTGGTACTGCAACATTTGAGTGATTATTCTGATCTTTGGATGGTAATTCTTGATAGATATTACTCTGTAAAAAGAAGAAGCAGTTGTATTAATTTACAAGTCATTTAAAGCCAACATAAACAGCATTTGCGGGGAAAGAAAAAAGATAGAATAGTTACATTTTCAACTTAGTTTGTTTCTTTAGAAGTATACATTTAGATTAAAGGTGCGTTCAGTCATTTATTGCTTAATAAAAAACAAAAAACAAAGATGCACTTCAAAAGTTTAGGTCGGTAAAATTCTTTAATGTTTTTAAAAGAAGTGTCTTATGTTCACAGAGGCTGCATTTATTTGATTAAAAAGTTAGTAATACCAGTAATATTGTGAAAATACTATTGCAATTGAAATAAACTGTTTTCTATTTTAAGTTACACTATTTTATTTTTTATTTTGGAAACTGTGATACAATTTTTCATGATTTTTGATTATTTCAAAGATTTCATATAAAATATTTCTGAAATACTTTTTTAAACAATTAAACGGATACTTTTTTAATCAATTTAATGCATCCTTGCTAAACAAAATTATTACTTCTTTCTTACAGTAGTATATGATTTCTAACAGTAGTATATGAACTGCACTTTTAAGAAATATCATTAAAATGAAGTACACTCGCATGAGATGAAGACTCTAAACGTATTAATCTTCTAGAAAAATCTGTTTTATTCTGCATGGAGCAGCTCACTCCCTCGTGTAAACAAAAACCTACTGAGTGCACCTTTAACCTCCAGGAGGACCGTCCCAGAATTCACCATCGTAAGTCACTTTGGATTAAAAACAAGCATCTGCTGAATGAATAAAAAATAATTAATCGTTCATTTCCAGAGGAGCCTGTGATATGTGACAACACAGTGTGATTTCCCTTGTGAAATCCAGTCTGGATTTCTCTTCAGTCTCGTATGAGAGGTGCAGAATTTATTTCCATATAAAACTGCTCTATAACACATTAGTTCAAAAGAGCACTCCGAGACCTGCCTACATTAATATTTTATTTTCCAAACAGTCCAGCCTGGGTGCGATTCTGTGCGTTATTCATGGCTAAAGAACATCTCCAGCATGAGAGGAGGAATCGAAATATGTTTGCCCTCACTTCACACTTTTTTAGAGCAATATTAGATGACTCCGTCCCAAAGGAAATTCCTCCTGGCTCTTTCATCTGTGTCCAGGTATATAACATGTGTGAATATGACCTGAGACACCAAGTATCCCATTCACACTTTCCTTTAACAGCACAGGAGGGTGAAAAGCCATCAGCTTTCAATACATCTTTTTTATAGGAGGATGTCCCTAGCGAGTTTATGATCCTGCCCACAAAAATAAAAATAAGATGTGCTCAAATGTGTTGATAGCAAACGCAACCCTCCACCGAACTGACCTCATGATATTAGAGGCATCTTCAGCATCGGGGTCTGCACAGTATTTGTTTGCAAGAATCAAGCAGGCGTCCGCTGACTCGATCTGTACAAGATTAAAAAGACGAGGTGATGCCTCAATGTTCAGAACAGCATCAAAACATCAAAATATGCTAACATTATTATCTACAATATCTCTACAAATCTGTATAAGTATCCCGATTATTAAATCTTCAGATCAAACTGAAAGAATTGCTAAGTTTTTCTAAAGTTACCTTTACTCTTGCTAGATCATGCGGGTTGAGGACCGATCCTTGATAGAATTCCACCTGAGTGAAGTGACGTTTGAACAAGGCTTCCAGCTCAAGATTAGGGGAAATACTAGAGTTTGGCAAAAAAAAAGAGACAAAAACAGAGAGTGTGTTACTAATGAGGAATGCTTTAAGTTTATAAGAACAATGTGTCATTTGTGCACCACTAGCGGCTAACAAAAGAATGTCAAAACAACTTACTGGCTGATCTCTTTGTTATATAAAAACTATCTTTGATTGATTTGTTTTTCTTAGTTACATACAGTCATTTTTTTCTTCACAGTGCGGAAAGGCTCCATCAAGATTATGAAAATGTATTCCACAGGGAATTGTACTTACTTATGAAGAAAAACAATTTCTACATTGACATCATCCCTGTCCTTGTGTAGGAAGTCTTTAAGGAAGTTGGAAACACTTTCGAGCGTGATATGACCACAGACCACAATGTGCCTGTAAGGGGGAAAATTCAGCTGAAGAGTGCAACATAAAATAAAACAAAACTCTGGCATATCCTAAAAGAAGCTTAAAGTCATATTAACCAAAAATGTCTTGAAAACATTAAATGATGTGGCCTTCAAATATTCACTGTGCGCTACAGTCATAACAGCACATGTTGTTTTACCTCATATTTATAAACATGGTTTAAAACATTAAATTAAGTGCTTTGAACTTTTTCAGGACAAACAAAATTGAATCTTACGTTTTAATGTTGGATTGGCAAATGTTCTTAATAAGCCGTGTCTCTGTAGCCAAACCACCCCTGTGCTAGGACGCATGTTGACATGAACATCAATACTAACTGACAAGTATCGGAACCCCTGTCAAAAGCGGTTAAATTGTTTTTGGATCTGTGGCTGCCATGAACTCTAACCATGACTTCTCCGGACAGGCAACGAATGAAAAACTTGCAATATATCAGATGGAACAAACAAACAGACTCAACTGGATTGTTCCAGAGGTCACGGTCTTCTGGGGCTCATTTATTCTGCCTCCATAGTAAGATCTAGTTTCTTAATCGTTCCAAAACCTAGTAGTGAGCAGCCTTGACATCTTCTGGCTATATCAGCAGCACTCAAACAGCGCTTCTGTGATGTATAAGCTAAAGCTAAGGATGCAATAATTGAACTTAGCAATAATCACAGAAACAATGTTGTTGTTGTTTTTACAACAGTGCAATAAACAAATAGATTCAATATAGTCAGTCGTTTATTTTTGCATTGCCAACGAAAATAAAAGCTAAACAAGCAATATACAATAATGATGTTCAATTCCTGAACGAGTATGTCTTCTTGGTTGAGTAACTGATTCAATGACTCACTCTTAAAGACAGTCACTATTTTTTATTTTTAAATTAATCAATGTTTTTGAATAAATCAGTTTTGTTATTCTGTGACTTGCATGTTTTTTTTTTTTATCATGTAAACTACCTATATACAGCATGTTATTTACAAATGTGTGTGGGACAGAGGGTATGCTGGCCATATTTACATCAAAGCACATGAAAAAATACTAAAGTAATTTATAGTAAAGACTACAGTGTTTTTGAACCATCCTATAGTACTTGAATTCATTTGTTGTGGTTATTCTATAGTTGCTATGGTAATAATAACAACAACTATAGCAATATAAACAAATTACTTTACCCATACTGTACTAAGTTTTCTACAACTATAGGGTATATTACTAAAATACACTACAGTTTACTGTAGTAAAAAAACAAAGTATACTACTATATTTATTACAGTTATCAGTTCCCTATAGTGAATACTACAGTTTGCTGTAGCATTCTTTAATAAAGTGTGGTAAATATATACCGTATAATACACTTTACAATAGTATGATTCGAAAACACTATAGTATCTACAATAAATAACTATAGTGTTTTTCATGCACACAGGGTTCGAAGGAGAAGGCTGGGAAATATGACAGAAATTACGATATTCATCTGTATTGCAGTACACAAGCTGTGGCACAATGGGCGCGCGCTGTTCACGCTCTGCATACGCAGCACAACTGTGCCGACTCCGCATCCAGTGTGATACAAGCATTAGTGTAAGTCCATCCCATATTTAATTACTGAATAAATCAGTGTGTTTGAACAAATCAATTTAGTAAATGATTCAATGACTCAAAGAAAGCCACGTGTCGCCACCTACTGGCACAGCAATGTAACCTGTAGAAAGTGTCACTGAAAAATCCCTCATGTTAAGGTTGCATTTTAAGCCTTTAAACTATATACCAAACTACACACTAATGCACTTTAAATTACACACCAAAGTTGTTCTCAAGAGTTTATTCATGCCAATGATTGACTCATATAAAAGATTTTGGCCCATCATAACTATCCTAACAACTTAATGGCCACTTCTATTACTGTTGCAGAACAATAACAATGCTTTATTTGTCAAGCAGGGCTTCTATGCAACAGGAGGTTAAAGAGTTGAGCTTTAGCCATGGGGTTTTGAGGACCACTTCACTTCCCATGCTGGATTACTCCAATACTGCTGTGGTCAAAGTCTCAAGAGCTTTATCCATGCACGGTCATCAATCTAAATCTGTCCAAACTAACTCTCTCTTCCCTCAGCAGACATGATGTGCTCATGAGTTTACAAAGAACAGGGACTGCTGACCTTAATTGTAACTTTGTGTATGTGCCTGTACACTCTCAGTTGCAGGAGAGGTGCTTATTTGTGCTCAGATCCTGGGCAAACATTAAGCGGATCTCTGTTAGCCGGAGGGACGCGATCAGGCTTCATGGGTGCAGTGTCTGGATGCTATCACACATAATGATCTTCACAGATCTGGCCTCTTGTATTTAATGAGTGGTAGTAATTGCACGCATGACTGTCCTGGGATGAGAAGACATTGTTGAGTTGATGACTTGGTGTAAAGCCAACAGCATCTGGCAAAGGGGTGGCTTGATGAGAGACACATTATTCATGTTTTCCTATTTCCAAAAATGCCCATTTGAGAGCTTTAGTTAAATCAGAGAGTTTTGTATGACAATGCTCTCACTCTTTTTACTCTAGAACAGAGTCTTTGGCATGGATACAAACACACTCTGTCTCGGCTTATGTCAGACATCTTGTCTCCATGTTTGGATGAGCTTTCAGTGGTGCGTGGCTGTGCTACTGATTGTGTTTCACCACTGCGGGGGTGTTTTGTTTTTTTCTTCAAGTTTATGGTACTGCCAATGAAAGCAATACAAGATGTAAAATCAAACAAAAGAGTATTAGATAAGACTGATGTCATTACGTGATGCCTTAACCTTCATAACTATTTCTGTGCTTGCGCAAAAGTGCACTCAGTAATACATAAGGTCAGTAAGACCCCAACTGAACTTTTATGAATTTTCTATTCTGCAATGAATTCTGAAAAAAAGTGTTTCCACAAAAATATTAATATTGA
Source organism: Carassius carassius (assembly GCF_963082965.1). Taxonomy (NCBI): domain Eukaryota; kingdom Metazoa; phylum Chordata; class Actinopteri; order Cypriniformes; family Cyprinidae; genus Carassius; species Carassius carassius. The sequence continues at coordinate 21,518,611 of NC_081768.1, forward strand.
GCAGAACAACGGTTACAATTTTGCAATATTACTGTATTACATAATATCAGGATTTAACTGGTAGATACAATTCTGAAAGAATTAATTTGCATAGTAGGACTTAAGTTAGCATTCAGATGGTCATGTGACGTTAACATGAGCCTTCATGAGGCCTTTGGCTTTTCTTAGGCTACTGATAAGAGTCTTCAATCTGAGTATACATCAAACAACTTTACTCTAATTACTGAGTGCATCTTTAAAGTAATAGCACGAAGATGGAAAAACATGTTTCCTTTAAAAAAAACAGTGGAATATCATTGTATGGGACTTATTTGTCTGCTGGCATTTCTTGCTCTTTATTTCAAACTTTTTTATGACTGTATAATCACACAATTGCTCAGAAACAGGCAAGAGAATTAAAGTTTATGTCACTGAATAAAAATAGTATAAATAATTACTATGAAAAACAGCATCTTAACAAGACAAAAAAAAACATTTTAAATATAAAAATGTTTGAACAATTAAATACTGGTGGAAAAAAACTACTTACACAAACTAACAACACTATACTGTGAACAACACACAGTGAAGAGAACACTTGGGCTACAACACACAATAATGTGAAATAAAACAAAGATAATTGCAGAAACTGAGCGAGCAAATGCAGAAGGGCAGTTACCCAGCATGCACTGTGAATCATGCCGAATAAAAAATAAAGCACCAAAAATATGGAAATCATAATAAAAACTTAAAAGAAATGAAAAACAACAAGCTCGAACATCAGCCTCGGCAGCGAAACCATTGATACTGCTCTAATCCTTAAACTGAATCGAACGAAAAGTGTCCGGTCTGTTTCTGCGCTCATCACAGACTTTTATAATCAACAATGTTTTAGGAAAAGCTGTGTCCAAATGATAGCTGTGAGGAGAACGTTGTTTGATGAAAGGGGTGCATGTCTGTCCTGTCTTCAAACTAAAAGAGAACAGAGCTTGAGATGGATCACATGTGTAGTCCACATGGGGCCAGGGCTCCATCATCATTACAATACACAACTTGATGCAGGGGAACAATAATGAATTTAATTTGGTAACTCATTAGCTAGGAACACCTCCTTAAACTACTGTAATTATTCAAAAAACACTCCATTATGCCATGTCTGACTGCAATTTCCCTAAATATGCTGTAAAGCTGAGTATTGCTCAGAAATAGCCTTCTGGGTACCAAATGTAAAAAGTTAAGAACAGACCTTTAAAAAACATATTCACAGACCTGCAATCTAAACCGGTAAATATGGTTATTATGGTGGAGTCAGTTTTTATCTCTCTCCTGTGGTTTGTTTTACATCATCTACTTATTTACTACCTGCTACCTGAATTTTGACAAATTAAATTATAGGACATATGAATACACAAATAAATGATCAATGAAATATTCCATGTGTATTTGAACTTAAAGACACATCATGTCCAGTCAAAGTGGTTTCTGATGGGCACAAATGTTTGCATACAAATTAAATAGTTAAATGATCCTTCTGGGACCCAGCTCTGTGAAGGCTAATAGGATTCCCAACTTCTGTCTAAACTCTTAGTGTAAGGATACATTCTAGGCTTTACAGAGACATCCCATATTTAGGAGTTATTATCAGTTATATTATCAATTACATATTTTCAATAATTTTCAAACATTTTCTTGTAAATAAACGTGATTTCTATGAAACATACACAGTTTTACAGAATTAAATTTTGCCTCATAAACATACGAACATCTAATTTTGTCCATATTTATACAAATTATTTCTGCTGTAATAAAGCCTGGTGTAAAAGTATAATATACTTTATATTTTATATAGCTTATATAACAAATCAGAGAACTAGTAGATAGCTCATCCAAAAAGGTAAATACTGTCAATGTCATGATTTCCTCACACTCATGTCATTCCTAACCTGTATTACTACGTTTTAGTATTATTTATGCAATATTATATTTTTTATTAATATTTTGAATTCATTTTTATGTTTTGTTTTAGAATTGTATGTACCTGTCATTTTATAATTGTTATTATTTCTTTTAATTTTCTATTTACATTTTATTTTTACTTACATTTTACCTTTATTTTACTTACATTTAACAGAAACTTATTTTATTTGTATGGTGCCCAGCATGAAATGCATAATAAAAAAAGCGAATTGTGTCCACAACATAATTCGCTACTTCATTTTACTAAATCGTGTGCACAATATAATTTGTTCCCTCAATTTATTTCAACTAAAACATGGCCACGATTTAGTAAAACGTGGGAAGTACTTATGTCATGCACACAATTTAACTTTTTTTCCCTCTTGCATGGGCTCCATATATTTCAGTTAGTTGCCAATGCATTTTTAACATGCAACATTATTAAACTCCATTTAAGTTTTTTTTTTTCTAGAAGGCTATTTATAGTTTAGATCTAGTTAAAAATAATACTGACTGTATAATTTACTTTCTTTTTTAGAACAGTAAAGGAGAGATTTTGAAAATCACTAAAAAACAAACAAACAAAAAAAAAATACATACAGACATTTTTCTACATAATTTATTTTGTGTTCCACTGAAGAAAGTACGTTGCTGAATGAAATGTAAATAACACAATTTTCATTTTTGTGTGAACTACCAATTTAACTAGTTTGGATCATGTATATTAAGTCAAAGTTGAAATCCACTAATTTACATGAAATGCCTATTAACTGCATTTTCAGAATGTGTATATTTTCAAAGACATGACAAACATTATTTTATAATTATATTTAGATTTAAAACATTACATTCGTTTAAACACTACAACACTGTATTACATTTTAATGCACTTTTTTTTTTTTTTGCTTGGTCCCAGGAGTTTTCAGAATTGATATTTCAGAAATGTATTATTTCAGAATTATAACTAGCAGGACAATGCAGTAAGCTGTCCAACATTACAGACTATTCATCAGACTGTCAGCTTTGCATGGATACACACACCTAAGCTGAAGTCAGAGAACCATATGACTGAACCTCTATTGATCTCACTCATTTTAATGTGTTGTGAGAGGCATATCAGTAATGGCACTTATATATGCCATTCCATCCTCTTTTCAACTCTTACTCCATGCATGCGGATGCCAACACAGGCCCGGTCTGTGGGGGCAAGCAGTGCCGGCTCCACGTTCTTGGTGTGGCTTAGATTCTGGAGAGAAGCTCAGATGCAGCGCATGAGCTCAGAGTTCACTCAGGGTTTATGTCAGTTTCAGCAGTGCTCTAATGGAAACCACAGAGACTCCGACCTGATCCAACAGAACGCTGCTCTATATTACAGTCATAGATCCAGATCTGCGTTCCTGCTCTGATGGTTAAACGCAACGTTGAACACACGCTGACATCAACAGCCATCACAAACCTGGCTGTTGCGTGGTTTCAATAGCAGCGATTTACACTTCAAACTACTGCTAGGTCTCGGCACACTATGACCGTACTGTCAGGGCTCAAATAATTAAATCTATAAATATATACAATATTACTAAAAAGCTAATGGCCTCTAAAAATAAACTTTTCAGCTATATTACTTTTTTTAGTTGACAAATTACAGATTTACTTGATTAAGAACACTGAGCACACTTTTAACAAAAATTATGTTAAAGGGACTCTTTAGTATACAGACTATGAATATAATTATAGTTACACACTACTAGTCAAAAGTTTGTGGTCAGTAAGAATTTTTTGAAAAACATCTCTTATGCTAAACAAGGCTGCATTTATTTGATCAAAAATACTGTACAAAATATTCAGAAATATTATAACTTAAAATAAACTTCACTAAATTTCTTGGTTCATTTTGAATTAGACAAAGACAAATTACTGATATCTGACAAAGTTTTGCACATTAGACTTTAAATTATTATAATTTTATTGTCATATTTATAGTCATAGCCACAAACTAGAACACTATTTAGCAAAGTAACAAAGGGATGAATATTTATTTTTAAAAAAATGGAGTTAAGAAAAACAAAAACTGGCTTTATTGCTGTACTGTTAGACTACATTTAAAATTATCTTTAATTCTTTGTTTTAAAAGTCAAGCTAAATTCTACACCAAACATTATTACAATCAGTGTTTATATATCATTTATTCATAAACACCTACTCTTGGACATTTGTGAGTTTATGCAGGATTACACTCTAAACGTATGTATTTTGCACCAGCCTGAGTTTGTCGGAAACGTGCTGACAGTGGAAATAAATAACCCAACATATTTATTTCAAGGTGTCATGATGTGTCCATTCATGAGCACACAGTCCCGTGCATATTTAAACAATAAGGCGAAGCCTGGTGCCTGTCTTTCTGCTCGGTCAGAGAGTTGGAGCCTACTGTAATTGCAACCAGATGCATGCATAGCCAGAGAGAAAGAAAGTGAGAGGCTCAGCTCTTTTGACAAGGCCTTCTCTCAACACCAGACTACGAATCCAAACGTGGGGCTGAGGCCAAACATAACATTTCATCAATCTTGTTTCACTGACAGCGAAACGGCATCAAACAAAGGGGCTCTTAATGGCTTTCTCCCGGCTTAGTATTTGCCCTCAAATTCAGAAGATGAAAGCTGGACGTGACCGAGTGCCTGTTTCACGCTGCGAAATGGGTTGGGAAAGAGTGTGTGCGAGAGAGATAGACGGGGCACTGGAACGTAAATACGAGCGTTCGGGAGAATCGCTGTGCTGATGACAGGGCCGTGTTTGAGCCAGAAACGAGTGGGGGGGGTTTCAAAATATCCACATTCACATTCAGGGGTCATCTTTGAAAAGGAAAATAAAAAACGGGACATAGTAAAAGTATCAAGCGGGGCAAAAAAGCAAGCCAATTGCAATTGAGCAGCTCCAGTGCGAGAGCTGAGGCATCCAGGCATTCAGGGTGTGCGCTGACTGAAGATCAGGGCCAGAGTCATGTCACACAGAGATGAGGCGAAGGGCCAGCAGTGACGCACAGCCAGAGAGGCTTTTCTCACTGCAGCATGCAAACTAAAAAGCCAGCATATGTCCATTCACAGAGAGCATGCGAGAGATGGGTCAAGCATGATGAGCAGAACTCAGAAAACAGAAACAAACACAAGACAATGAGACACTATGTGAACAGGTTTTTTTATTATTATTATTATTTAATTTTTTTTTTTTTATCTGAGTATGAACTAGTGATCTTCTATCATTAACTGTGCTTTTTTCATTTCAAAAGCAAAACAAACACTGATTCTACAGTAGCACATAACGGATGGAAAAGCAACAATAGCCACTCTAATGAAATTAAAAAGCAGCAGATGAGTTTAAGAAAAGAAGCCACAGACACAGAGCAAAGGGCACGGACATGTGGCTACGATGGCCAAGGTCTCCAGTCACAGTGTGACATTCATTCTTCCTATCATATTTGTCTGCACTAACCCCCTCTCTATCTGAGAGGGGGGCGTGTGAGTCACACAACCACACCTGGTTCTGGATTTTGACTTACTTTCTGCCTCGTGTCGAGTTATAACTCCCTCCGTATTTCTTCCGATTAAGGATGAGAGCAGCAATTTCTGGCACGTAGCGAGCAAACATGGCCTACATGCATGGAACAGAAAAAGAAAAGTGCATGCAAAGAGGGGTTCTGCTGTGACCTAAGCCACAGTGGCACCTGGAATACTTACTTTCTGCCATTTACCGCACTATAGGAACCACCATATTTCTTGCGGTTTCCTATTAACTCTATGATTTCAGGGACGTAGCTGGCAAACATGGCCTAAGGAGAAGATAGGAGACAGAAGCAGAGGCTAAAAAAAGAGAGCGGAGAGACCAGTCCGAGTCTGGAATTCCTTTTTGTTTTCTTTTTTGTTTTTACCTCTGAGGTGCAGAAATTTGACATGTATTTGCTCCAAAAACAAAATGATGTAGCTTAGTAATATTTCTTTATTATTGCTATTATTATTATTATTAAAATAATAAAAAATAACTTAGAAATATAAAAATGTCCATTGTGCTTCTGAAAAGAATGGAAAAAATTCAAATTGAGGGGAAAATGGAATAATGGACAAAAGGCCCACTTTGGAGACTTTTTTTTTTTGTTTGTTGTGCTGCCCATCTATATTTTCTCTGACAGCACAAAAAACGTCTTCTGAAAAGGAAGAGAAAGAAGAAAAAACCTACATGCCATGTTTTGTCCAACAAACACTAATGCAGTGGCAAGTGGATTTGAATAGTCCAGTCTGATCGCCCACAGCTGCAAAGCACATTAAGACTCATTAGTGTGCTTCAAATGAGCTGGATGCACTTTGCAAGATTGCAGCCTTGACAAAGTTCTGTTTTATCTCCACGCTATGCGCTATAATCCCAGAGATGTCAGCCTGACCTCCCGGAGAGAGTTGTGAGAGGTTCTTCACCTCTCTCTAGGGCCCTGATGAATTATGACATCTGCCTGATCAGATCTGACGCTTTACAACATTTCCATACTGAAGTCATTAATTGAACACCTGATATAAAGCAGAGCAGTGATTATTTCCAGCCCTCCTCAAAAACAAAAAGAAATAGCAGATTGCTATGGAAACGTCTTGACAGCTGGAACTTTCTGTGTCCAGTGATAGAACTGAAGCGCATCTGTCCTGCATTACGTCTATATAAGCTTCACATGAGACCCTCTGAATGTCTGTGGATGATCTATACCTTGATCTTGAGTCTGTTAACCACCTAAACACTAAGGATAGGCAATATATATTGATTCTTGAATCTGAATATTTTTATGAGTCATTTCATTTTAACCGTTTCTATGAAAAAGTTTCAAAATTACATAATTACTCAAAAATTATTCACTGTAAAATTTGATCATAAGGAACTAATTCTACCTAATCTAACCCATTACTTTCAATGGTGTAACCAAAATTATTTTAGGTTCAGTTTTGGTATTTTACTTCTTGCCATCAATCAATTCTTTGAAACTATTTGATATAACGGTTTCTCTGATTGATGACAAAATGGGCATTTTCCACTCATAAATAATTTTACCAAAAACTTCCTGCAGAACATAAACATCTAGTCTTTAACTGTTATTTCTATGTATATTTTCCAGTATCTTCATCTGGAGATACTCTGCTGTGCATGCACTTATAAGAGTGTTTTTGGCTGCTGTTGCTATGGTGACGCTCAAGCAGGACTATGGGCCATCCGACTGCCACTGTGTTTGTTGGAATTCGGGGAGGGAAACAGAAGGATGGGATGTCCTGAAACCGCAAAACTGTTTTAAGAGAATAGCAACAACATTATTGTCAAAATACATTTCTATAAAATGCTATTTTAAATGCAATAAACATAATGAGGGGTAGTGTCGTACAGCATCTACAAAAATATACAAAATGCATGTACATTTCATCTTTAACTTGGGTTGTAATGGTCAAACAAGGTAATGGATCTTAACGGCAGGGGAGTAAACATTACAAAGACAATGGACATATACAATATGGTAAAAACAGTGTTATAATTTGGGCTATCATGAAGACTGTGGTATGGTAAAAACAGTGTTATAATTGTGGAAAGACAACAGTTATGAAAGTGTCAAATCACAGGAGTTCTGCATGATTTTTAAATGGTAGTTGTTTGCATTTGGGAAGGGGAGGGGTGCAGGAGTGCCAACAAGAGGAAAAGTGATTTTACCAGACCACCGAGAATGAAGAAGACCATGAAAAGGCGTCCAAGAGTGGTTCTTGCACAGACATCTCCATATCCCACCGTGGACATAGTGACCATTAATAAGTACACACATTCCCAATATGAGAGCGGCTGAGAGTTTTGGAAGTTTTCCCATGGATCCCCTGAGTTTTCCACCTGCCGGAGGAATGAAGGGCAAAGAGTGAATTACTGACAGATCAAAACACGATCCTCTACAGCCATCTACTGTCCATACAGAAAATCACAAGGATGAATTGTGAGAGCAACCAAACTGAGTATTTAGTGGCGATCAGAGTCTCTGCTGCCATCTAGTGGCACAGATGTCCTCTGGCACACCCTGATAAAAACAAAACAACACAAAAAAGGAACCACAAGACACCGAACCTTCAGATGAACTACAACACAAACCACATACGCCACAAAGGGACAGACGTGACGCTCGCTCAGGAGATTTTCCCTCCCATGAATCTGCATGTGCACTCCTTTCTCTGTCATTTCTCCAGGGCATGGGGAGAGAGGGGAGCGTGTGTGTGTTTTTTCACTCACCAGATGAATGAATCCTGCAGCAGTGAGCCATGTGCTTATGAAGATGGAACACAGGTTCACCAGCTTGATGGAATTACTGTGAGAGACGAGAATTACATCACACCTCTCAAAGTGAAACGCATCACACTGACGTACAGAGATCAGTCAGTCATCTACTGAGCCCAACACACACACGAGCGATGCCTTGCCTTGACGCTGCTCGCTGGGAGTGAACACACAGGTTATCAGCAAATAAATCAGAAGACAGTGGGATCCCGAGGATGACCAACAAGCATATTGGAGCTGTTAAGTCTAAAGGAGCATTCACATTGGTAGTCTCTACTTGAATGAGGTATGAATTTTGCACTAAACTCATGTCGCCTCAAATCACCAGCCTCACAAAAATACAAATTATCACCGATCACTGCAAATCACCATCAATGTGAACGCCCCTTCTATAGCAGCCAATGAGGGAAAATACTGTGGTGCAAATGTAACGTCCTGTTGACAGCTGTGTCAGTTTCAGTGTGATATATCTAAGCAATTTCCCCCAACTGGAAAACGAGATGGCAGCTAAAATAAATGAAACGTCCAGCAGTTTTACAACCACTGAGTTGGGTGCTGACTGCCTTTTCTCCAATTCCTTTCTGATTCATTGACATATTTTTGAAGGAGGCACTCATCTGTCATGTGTGTGACAGCTTGCCGGAGGAGGAATCAATCAGAGGCATGTCTGCTTCACACTCCTGCATTCATCAGGCTGGAGGGCGGCCCTGTTCTCTTACCTACAGCATGCTAAATGCACACGTAAAACATTCTGCTCAGCTACGAGCCCTGCAGAGGTGTGTGGAAAGCGATGGAAGGGACACCGGATTCTGCTAAAGAGCTGTAGAGACTGTGTGTGTTGATGCCAGCGGAGCAGAGCTTTTGAAATTGAGAGTGAGAGAGGTGCGTGATATGTTGTCGGCCTTACCTTGTTTTTAAGATATTCAAAAACTGTAAAATTTCTGAGAACTGTATCAATCTCAAGGCTCTTAGAAACCTCAGACCTGCAAGAGAAAACAGAAAAGCAGACGAGGATCAATAAAAACTGTTATTTAAATCAATCTGTGTGTTCAAAATGGAACACCAGATTCCAAAATATTGGAGACTACATTCATCTTTTTAAAGAACCCATAACTGGCACCGACAAGCTCAGTTTTCTTTCTTGCTCTGACATTCCAAACTATTTGTTTTTGGCTTGATTTTTTATATTTATTTTTTACACCACAGCCATGATTTGCTACTTGCTAAGTGTAGTAAGTGATGACAGGAGAGTCATTAGTATTTTTAAAAACTTGCATTTCATATGTATAACTGCTAAATTTGCAAATAGGAGGATTGCCTCCAGGTAATGAAGTCACAATAATAATGCTAATATTTAATAACAGTATTTTATGGGTGTGCAAAAATAGTAGTATGTGAAACAACACAGTATGCAATGAGAAACATGCAAAACAGTAGAAACCTGCTTCAGTGGTTATATTACACACATTTATTAATACAAACAAATTAAGAAATACTCTTTTTTTTTTTTAATTATTCAATTCAATTTTAACAGCTCAATCAAATAATGAGTCACAAATGAAAAAGTCCATTTATTTATTTTTTTCCCCAAAGTAGATGTATATTCCCATGCAGTGTACTCAATACAGCACATTCTGGCAGATACAGCGCATTCAGATATTTTTTGTGTAGTGTGCACATACTGCATTCAGAGAACTTATGAAAACATTACCAATCACAATTTCCATGACAATTAAACTATAAGCAAAACTGATTTACTAGCAAAAATATTTTTTGTTTCTCATTCCTTTTAAAATATGTACAGATTGTGAGATTCAACCGTCTAAAAAATAATGTTAATGTTAAATTTTTTGTTTGTTGTAAACTTAATTCAGATGTTAAGCATGTACTATTTGAGCAATTTATTTGGGCTTCGAGCAGAGAAAGAAGAACCATGGAACAATCACATGTTTGTGTGTGTGAGAGAGAGAGAGAGTGAGTGAGCTGAAATGAGTGCATCAGGAAGCAGATTAGAGAACAATATCACCAGCTTCAGCAGACTTCTTACATAAACAGCATTTTTCCTGTCTTCAGCCTCAAAAACATAATCTATTCAGAAACACACAACCCTAGCTGCAATTCGTACAAAAATGAATTAAAAAGCTTCATGACAGGGTTCTCTAGTTTCTCTTTGCAAAAATATTTTTACTTCAAGTTTGACGTTATCTTCAGCAATAGGAAACCCAAATACTGTAATAAACTCCCAACAAACGTCTTACACACAGTAAACAAGTGAAAAATTATAACCGTGCAGTTTCTGCAAATACAGTCTTAAACTAATACTAAGTTCTCAAGAAACAATGTCTTACCCCAGTTAGACAGTACATGGAGGCAGTAAAAAAGAGAGCTCTGGTTGGCACTCTCCTTGCCGTCTCCTATCTGGCCTGGGCCCAACTTCACACGGTAACCATTCTGAAACAGCTCAGCACACGACTTTTTGCGCCGTCGGCTCTCTTGAATGGTTTCTGTGACCAGAGCACCCCGTGGGCCCCGAAACACTAGCAGCTTGCTGGAGATCATGATTCTGTGATCCTACTCCTTTTCGAAGTTCAGAAACGCAGAATGTGATGTTTCCTCAGAACTTCAAAGATGTACAACCTCTTGATCAAAACTTGAACTTGATCAAAAAATGATTTGCTCCGAGAAATAATGGTTTTCTAGGCATGAATATCAGAATGCATCCAGAAGACTGTTTAACAATACTTAAAACCCTTCAAGTCTAGACAGTGACACCTGCCACTGGCTGAAAACCCTGATTGAAGCCACAATCTCTGACGTATGTGGTCTGATCTTTTCAGTATTAAACTCCCACGCATGTATCTTCACTCTGACCCCTTCTCTGTTTTAGTGAGGTGACAAGCTTTTGTATACACTAAATCCTTCTAGGGATTTAAAATGAAAATGAAGAAGTAAAAAAATAAAAAACAATTCTGAATTAATCACAGGGTTGTGCTAGCAGTGATGTTTTCTCAGGCTGTTTTTAAACTGATAACTGTAATGCCATGAAGTAAGACTGTTATGTTAGATTATGGAAGATTATACATTTTATAGCAATAATTACTTTCTAAATTAAGTGCAGTAATCCTGCTGTTAAGATCATCTGTATTCACTGTAATTCAAAGTTGTCTTCCTGATATTTCCATGCTGTGTTTCTTTCCTGTGTTCTCTTGCATCTGCAATGCACAGCTGCAATGGATGCAATGTCCTGACGTTCTACCTACTGCTTACATTCACTTAAGACATGATCAAATGCATTTGTGTGAATATTCGTCATCATTTTGTGTGTAACTCTCCATTCATTCGACGTGAAAGAGTATTCACGCTCTCTGTGTGTGTATTTTTCAGTAGTGTATGTGCTCAGAAAACTGGACCGAATTGAGTTCTCTCTTGCGTAGTAAGATCTATCCATATGTCTGCTCTTCTCTTACTCCCACATATTGGCATTTTTGTATTTGACGTGCAGAAAGTGTATGTTAGCTTATATCCTGCCCATTCATATCTACGCATCTAACCTCCAAACTAGTGGTCGGCCGATATATCGACTAATATTTGGCATTTTTCAAATATCAGCATCGGCCGGTAAGTTTATGTGCTTGACCGATGTGTTCGAGGTGGGACTTTTATTTTGATGGTGCTGAGAGCAGCAGCGCCTGAGAACACAGAGTGCTCACACTCTCTCTCTTGTTCGCCATTGCCTTTAACAGTCTAATATGGATAGAAGTCTGTCTAATAATCAGATAGAACAGTTAAACAAAGGAATTAATGTATACAGAAAGTATTATAATGATTGCTTTTAAATTAGGCCTATTAGTAATAGAAAGGCAAACATAATAATACTTTCTCGCTTGCCGTCAACATTAAGCAAATATGCATTTATATAATTTAAACAAATCTTTGAATGACTAATGAACATTTAATTTCATGAACCTTGCAAACTTAGTCGACTCCAGCTGTGAGATCTTGTGAAGTGTGTATGTGTATCCAGCATGATCGCATGTTCTCTATGTGATGGTCGGTCCATGTGTATTGAATGCTTTAAACTTTAAACTCATGATTTCAAATTATGTTGCATTTTATCCATTTTCCCACTGTCATATTCATGTAGTTTTTACTGTGTGCTATATGTAAAATGAGTGTTACCTTGGCTTTATTTGAAAAATATGATTCCCAATGCACACAAACGTCCCAGAATACTGAGTGCCCTGTTGGTTACAGTGGTTACTTCTTTTTAATTATATTTGTATAAAATATTTATTTATTTGTGAAAAATACTGTCATCTAAAGTATAAGCATGTTTCTTTTAAATGTTTACTTTTAATCGATTGTCAAATGATTTCACATTTCTTAAATATTAATAATTAATAAAAAAAATAATAATATCGGCTTTATATCGGCTATCGGCCCCCTGCTTTCCAAGATATCGTCATCTGCTGTCAAAAAACACATATCGGTCGACCACTACTCCAAACCACACAAGAGATTTAGTTCTGAATGAATCCCTTCCCAAATCGTCCCTCCCTAACATTTTCATCTCCTTTTTATTTGTTGTCAAAATTTTTTATAGATTTATGTCAGAGTTTTAGTTTGTTATTATCTCGTTGTCGTCGGTGAAAAAAAATGTTGTTGACGAATATTATGATGAAAATTATTAATCAACGAAATTAACACTGGGTTTCATTTCAGTTAGGGTGCAGCTTAATAGTTTATATGAACAAAACATTGAACATATACTGATATTACAGTGCACACTGGGGCCTTTTAAAGATATTAAAAGGAACTTCTTGATTTAACCCTCTGTAGTCGATTAACGCATATACGTGTTATGAGGCATTTTCTCCTGATAACCCCAAAATGAACTTAAATTACACTTTCAGTTTTGATCGTACAGATAAGAGCAATACATCAATCGAATCGGTAAAGGGTCTACTTTTTTTGTTTATAGACATAATAATAACAAAACTTTGTGTATTTGTAAAATAAAGATAACAAACAAGGTGTGCTGTCTGCAGCGTTTATCTGCGGTGATCTTCATTTACAAATGCGTCATTAAAAAATGAACTGTAACTCCATGAATACTCAACAAAGAGACACGAGAGATATATCTATAGAAAGCCTGACATGTCTACTTTTAAACTAAACAAGTTCTGCCAAAACAAATATTCTGTGAAAAAGTAATCAATACGAAAACAACGCGATGTCCGTTTTGCACGTCTCTCTTCATTATCTTCTAATGTGACCACACTCCAGCGCTGAACGCGCTATTCAGATTCTAATGTTTCACTGAAGGGCAAGCCTTGAATACGCCCACACAACTGAAGACAACGCAGACAGACTACAAGTTTTTTTTATTTGACTGTTTGCTTCGCGATGAGAGTAATAAGACATAATTCACCCCAAAAAGATGGGATTTGGATTTCCTCAGAGAAAAAAGAATGAAGCACTTTATTCAGCAGAGATCATAAACATGAGTAAGTCTCTTTATATATGAAACGATAAAAGGCATTGTCAGAATAGTCCATCTGCCACCAGTGATTCAACCGTAACGTTATGAAGCGACGAGAATACTTTTTGTACACGAAGAAAACAAAAATAACAATTATTCAACAATTCCTCTCCTCTGTCTCTCTCCAAATCAGCGTAGCACCATTTTGGCAATTCTCGACGCTTCATAACATTACGGTTGAATCACTGATGGCAGATAGACTATTCTGACGATGCTTTTTATACTTTCCTGGACCTTGACACTGTTATTTATTTGGCAGTCTACGGAACAGTCTCAAGCCTCCCTGTTTTCATTCAAAATATCTTAAGTTGTGATCTGAAGACGAACAAAGCTTTTATGGGTTTGGAAGGACATGGGGGTAAGTAAACAATGACAACATTTTTTTGGGGATGGAATATCCCTTTAAGTTACATCTGAAATGACAAGGGATCAACAACTTATAACAGTGACACGCACACAATCAAAACGCACGCTTACAGACAGCTGCATTGAAAGTGCGCTAATACATAATAGAGCTCTCGTCCGCTTATTTGTGCATGGATGAACAAATACAGATCAAATACCATCATCATGTACGCCTTGGTGAATATCCTAGTAAACACAGTCGGTTAGGCCTATGTCTAAACCTAAACAGTTGAGAAAGAAAACACAAGTGTATTAGTATATTGGATCCGTGCTTTCATTTTTAAGTGAAATCAGACTAACAGAAAACTTTGTCAAATAAAAAAAATATCTCACTGATTTTGACTGAACAATTTTTATAAGGATTAATTCATATTTAATTTATATAGTGAAGACTATGCAGTGTTATTTAAAATTTGACATTTCATATATTCGTATATAATATAATAGTATTGATATATCGATCAATATTCTCCTGTTTTGAATCGCATAGTCAAATTTTTGTGAAGTATCGGAAAACATCGTTACGCTGGGTATGAGAATTGATAATTGGTGGGAAGTCGTGGCCTAATGGTTAGAGAGTCGGACTCCCAATCGAAAGGTTGTGAGTTCGAGTCCCGGGCCGGCAGGAATTGTGGGTGGGGGGAGTGAATGTACAGTTCTCTCTCCACCTTCAATACCACGACTTAGGTGTCCTTGAGCAAGGCATCGAACCCCCAACTGCTCCCCAGGCGCCACAGCATAAATGGCTGCCCACTGCTCTGGGTGTGTGCTCACAGTGTGTGTGTGTGTGTCCACTGCTCTGTGTGTGTGCACTTCGGATGGGTTAAATGCAGAGCACAAATTCTGAGTATGGGTCACAAATTCTGAGTACTTGGCTGAATGTCACTTCACGATATCATTTCGTATCGTGACAAACCATCCAATTTACACCCCTAGTGTACTGTATTGAACTGTGAATTTTTCCTTGTTTTTCATTTTTGTTAAATTACAGTGCCATTTCTTTAATTAGATTTTTTCATTAAGGTTTAATCTGCTTGGCAGCAATGACTACTTGTTTGAGAAGATGATTTGTCTAAATGAAAGAAAAGTATTCAGAAGATAGCATAGCTACATTTTTGATATCTACTGTACATTATGCATCACTAATTTCCCATGAACCTTTGTTGAATCTGAAGTCATGTTTCTGGCTCAGCAGCTGAGAGGCCTGTGGCACAGGAGGCTGGAGGAATAGGATTCAGGAGAGTAGGCCAGCGCTGTGCACTGAAGCAGGCTTAATGGACATGTGTAGAATAGACAGATGCTCATTCAGACTATTTCATTCACATCTGCAGGCTCAAAGACCAACAGCAAGTCACGTGTGTTACAGTCACAAACCACTGTTTTTTTTTCCTCAATCAGGGAATACTGAACATGTGTAAAGAGGGATAAAGGGTTGCCGGGATTACTCGCCACTCATTTCTCCCAGAATGCATCTGCGCGTGCATGTACTGAAGCTTGCCACGTGAGAGAGGGTTCTATATATGAAAGAGGCTTAAAGCACAAAAATAGTTTCCTTCATTGATTTATCTTCCTCTGGTCATGTGACTGAGAAGCCTCTAATTCAGTAAGATCAGACCATCCAGTTATGTGGCACAATACTGCTTCAAACCACCAGATGGCAGTGGGATGTAATATCCACAGTCAGGGATGGACTGGGACCACTGATGGCTTAAGAATCACCCACTAAAAAAAACCTCATCAGTAAACGAATAACTTGTGATGCATCCACTGCTGTACTTTTGTAGCACTGATTTATTAAAAACAACCCCAAAACACTGACAATGTTACCACTAGACACAAATATGTAAAAAACACATATGCATATGCAAATACTCATCTAGTAGCATAAATCTTATAACTATTAGCAAAAGTGACGGACCCGCATATAAAACATTTGGTACATTGTTTAGTTGAAGGTACTACTTGAGGTCAGTAAATTATTATTTTTTTTTTTTAGGAAACTAATACTTTTATTGAGCAAGGATGAATCAAAGGAGTTGAAAAATTATTTCAAAGGTTTATATTTCAAATAAATGCTGTTCTTTTGAACTTTCTATTCATCCAAAAATACTAAACAAAAAAGTATGGCAGTATGAAGCAGCACAACTGTTTTCATAATTTACAATAATAATAAATGTTTCTAGAGCATCAAATCATCATATTAGAATGATTTCTGAAGGATCATGTGGCACTGAAGACTGGAGTAATGATGCTTTGGATTACAGGAATGAAATAATATTCCATTATATTACTGTATTTAATATATTTTTGATCAATTAAAATTCAGCCTGGTTAAGTTTTAATAGACATGTTTATTTATCCCAAATTAATTTAGAATTTCTTTTTTTTTTTTTTTGATGGTTTCTAAATGGTTTCTAATGCCAAACTATACCATAAGGACATACAGACAAAATTCCTTAAAGGAAAAAAAAAAGTACAGAAAAGACTAATTACAGTACATCATTGAAGCGCATAATTTTAATGGCCCTGAAAATAACAATAAAATCCAGAGTGAAGCTAGGAATCTCCCTCTGTACACGTACCCTCCATTAATATGCACCAGATCTCCTCACATAAGACACTGTGATTACTGCCTTCTCTTAACAGACTGATGGGGACTTTAGCTCACAAAACATATGCATTTCAGAGTCAAGTACCTGTTGTTAATTGATTGCAAGGATGAAGGAAGCTAGTGTATTATAAACAGCCTCATGCTAATCCATATATCACCCTTGTGTTTGAAAATACGGTTCTGAACCGCTTCTAGAAGATTAATTTCTATTTCCCAGCAGAGGGTTTATGCATACCCTTTAAATTAACAGCACGTTCTCCTCCACTTTCATCAAGCTCCAATTTTCAGAAAAGAAAATGATACAGCAAAGGTTTACTCATGTGCCATGGTCATGACAGTCCCTAAAGAAGCAGATTTAATTATGACCCATCCTATTTTTCTTAACAGGGTGGGACCTGAGAGAACAGAAAACAATAGTTCACTTGGCTACATGCTACACATCTACACCAGGGTTTAAACAATCAATTTAGAAGCAGGCGTCTCAATGTACCAAATGTTTTACATTTAATGACAACTATGAAATTAAGTTTTTTTTTCTATTGTCCTGTACTGCAGGACAGTTATCTTTAGTCTGGGAACTGAGGGCCTGACAATTCTTCAATGTTTATTTAACTGTTTGTTCTCTAAAAGCTCTTTTCTCTGAGATGAATATGTACATCATGTGCTGATGTGCTGTACATCATCATTATATAACATATGGTCATTGTAACCCCTTCATTCAGAGTTTGCTGAATTGATGTTGCTCTAGATTTCACAATCTTTCATCATGTCTGAGAATCTGTCCCTCTGTGCTGGGAGAGTGCTCTTTGGTCTTTGAGAGGCTTTTATTCTGCACGACAATCCCCATACCAAAAGTACCAGGTACACATTCATTTAGTGAAACCTATACGATTTCATATTAATACTTCAAACTATTTTGGTATTTCAAAGTTATAAGTAAATTTAAGTAAGTTATAAGTAAGTGTCATATTGCACTAGGTAGGGTAGCGTGCTTTGAACACTATAGCAGAGTTTAACAGAAGCTCTAGTTTTTAAGTTTGCATAGTATTACATTAAAAGCACTTCTACAAATCAAGTTATGTTCTATCAAAGCATGTTCTACAAATCAAAAATATTTATTCTATGTGAAAAAAAAAAGTTACATTCAGTTAAAGGAGATTTAACTCAACAATAATAGGTAAATTGTACAGAGCGGTAGCAGTAAAAGATAGTTGTCTAAATGTTTAATTTTATCAATTTTATTCATTTTTTTCAGTACAAAGAGCATTTCCAGTCTCTATATTTCCAGTTCAGCGGGTCTTTACAAAGAATCCCATTAACATCACATTTGATTAGTCACAAATTTCAAGTACATTACCAATAATTTTTTTTTTAAATAATGTATTTTTTTTAAATCAAAATACAGTAAAATTATAGTATTGTAATATTGTTAAATATAAGTAAAATTTAAAAATAACTGAGATCAATGTGGTTAATATAATTTAAAAGATCCTTTATTCCTTTGGTGGAAAAGCTGAATTTTCAAAATTTTCCAGATTTCAGTCAAAAGCATTTCTTTAAAATATATATCTTTTGTAAGATTTTAAATGTCTTTACTGCAATCTTTAATGCAACAATTCAATGCATCATTACTGAATGCAAGTATTATAACACTTTATTTTACAGGGTCCTTGTTACAGTGTAATTATACATTTAAGTACTAAGAAAACACTAATTCACTACATGTACTAACTATATGGTTAGGGTTAGGGTTTGGTTTAGGGTTACTTGCATGCAATTATGCATAATTTGTTGATATTATTCTAGTAATACAGTCGTGGCCAAAAGTTTTGAGAATTACATAAATATTGGAAATTAGAAAAGTTGCTGCTTAAGTTTTTATAATAGCAATTTGCGTATACTCCAGAATGTTATGAAGAGTGATCAGATGAATTGCATAGTCCTTCTTTGCAATGTAAATTAACTTAATCCCAAAAAAACCTTTCCACTGCATTTCATTGCTGTCATTAAAGGACCTGCTGAGATCATTTCAGTAATCGTCTTGTTAACTCAGGTGAGAATGTTGACGAGCACAAGGCTGGAGATCATTATCTCAGGCTGATTGGGATAGAATGGCAGACTTGACATGTTAAAAGGAGGGTGATGCTTGAAATCATTGTTCTTCCATTGTTAACCATGGTGACCTGCAAAGAAACGCGTGCAGCCATCATTGCGTTGCATAAAAATGGCTTCACAGGCAAGGATATTGTGGCTACTAAGATTGCACCTAAATCAACAATTTATAGGATCATCAAGAACTTCAAGGAAAGACGTTCAATTCTTGTAAAGAAGGCTTCAGGGAGTCCAAGAAAGTCCAGCAAGCACCAGGATCGTCTCCTAAAGAGGATTCAGCTGCGGGATCGGAGTGCCACCAGTGCAGAGCTTGCTCAGGAATGGCAGCAGGCAGGTGTCAGCGCATCTGCACGCAAAGTGAGACCAAGACTTTTGGAAGATGGCCTGGTGTCAAGAAGGGCAGCAAAAAAACCATCAGGGACAGATTGATCTTCTGCAGAAAGTATAGTGAATGGACTGCTGAGGACTGGGACAAAGTCATATTCTCCGATGAAGCCCCTTTCCGATTGTTTGGGGCATCTGGAAAAAGGCTTGTCCGGAGAAGAAAAGGTGAGCGCTACCATCAGTCCTGTGTCATGCCAACAGTAAAGCATCCTGACACCATTCATGTGTGGGGTTGCTTCTCATCCAAGGGAGTGGGCTTATTCACAATTCTGCCCAAAAACACAGCCATGAATAAAGAATGGTACCAAAACCCCCTCCAACAGCAACTTCTTCCAACAATCCAACAACAGTTTGGTGAAGAACAATGCATTTTCCAGCACGATGGAGCACCGTGCCATAAGGCAAAAGTGATAACTAAGTGGCTCGGGGACCAGAATGTTGAAATTTTGGGTCCATGGCCTGGAAACTCCCCAGATCTTAATCCCATTGAGAATTTGTGGTCAATCCTCAAGAGGCGGGTGGACAAACAAAAAAACACTAATTCTGACAAACTCCAAGAAGTGATTATGAAAGAATGGGTTGCTATCAGTCAGGATTTGGCCCAGAAGTTGATTGAGAGCATGCTCATTCGAATTGCAGAGGTCCTGAAAAAGAAGGGCCAACACTGCAAATACTGACTCTTTGCATAAATGTCATGTAATTGTCGATAAAAGCCTTTGAAACGTATGAAGTGCTTGTAATTATATTTCAGTACATCACAGAAACAACTGAAACAAAGATCTAAAAACTTTTTGAAAACTAATATTTATGTAATTCTCAAAACTTTTGGCCACGACTGTACATGTAGTGCCTTTAAAGCTCAGCATAATTAAGACTTACATCTTATCCAAATCTCAGTTATTTTCATCATTACATTTGATGTTTCATCAGCTAGACTAATCTCAAGACTTAAAGTCTCATTTCTTCGGACTAAAATTCTACATTCTGTAATATTTTAATCATGACGCTTCTCCAAGGTGAGTCAACACTCAGTAGACGACAATGTCTGAAATTGTGGACATCTGTTAAATTAAGAAAAACACTCTGATTACAAAATTGGTCTGTCTCCAAGCCATTATACTCCTAAAGGTTTGAAGCTTGCAACGACCTTAGTGTTGACACTTTCTCAGCATTTGTACAGCACGGGCAAGTGAATGATTGTTTACATATGCCGCTCAGCCTAACAGCTGTTATTAGGCGGATGTTGATAGCAGCTTTTATTTGATTTTCATTTACTGGCTTGATAGGGAGGAAGACCATTAAAATATTTTTTTTTTGATGAACTGTTTTTCTAATGCATTATTCAAACAGCACCATGGCATAAGATGACACTGAATTGATAAATTATTAACTTGTGGTTTTTGATGCATTTAAGAAAGGACGGCATTCTTTTTTACAGTTGTTTTGGAAAGCACTAATGACACAGATGGTGTAACGGTTATGAACAATTGTGTTTAATGTACATACTGTAGGCTAAAGCAGACCTGCTTTCCTTTGGCTAAAGGACACACAAGCACACACACACCAGTTGCTTTAAACCACAGTCGTGTCTCACCTGTCGCTCACCCCAGCTTTGACAAAACACATTGTGATGGGAAATCATTACCATCAGACTGAGAGGGCTTACGCACCCCACTGGCTTCTCAGAAGTGAGCCTTATACAGGAACATACACTTTCCCTTTCCCAAACCAGACCAGTTTAGATAAGCAACACCTAAAAAGTTGGTCCAGGCTTGTCTGTGTTTATCAGTGTGTCTATTGCAAGTTAAGAAACCTAGTGAACACCAGAATCCAGAACCCAAAATGTGTGACCAGTAAAGGCTTTTTCAAACCAAGGAAATTAGCTATAACTATGAAGTTTTAATAACCTTTTATTCAATTATATGAGAATAGAGAAGTCCATAACTATAACGAAAAAGACACTGTGGAATGACTTGGAGCAAATAGGCCTGTTTAACAATTAAAGCCTAAATCATCTCACGTTCCTGCCATCCTTCCCAGCTTTTCTGTCATCTTTGCATTTTTTCTAGTTCTTAAGCCATGACATTTCATAGCTATTCTTGGGTTTCCAGCGACAGACAGTGACAACAAACCATGGCAGCTTGGCTTAATAATAATAAAATATCCTGTTTAAACACTTGCCCTTGTCTCATCATCAGATTGGCCTTTATTTCATCTAGCTGTGGTCTGAGCTGCTCCTGTGACCGCTGCCCTGGGGTGCAGGGACTGACAGGAGGATCAGGAGGTAAAGGGAGAGAGGAGATTGTTCGGAGACTTACCCAGCCAGCTCCTGTTCAGATACACTGACACAAACACAGGTGGCACTGTGAAGAAGTCCACCACTGAGTTCACCTCCAACCAGAACCACAGCTTATCATTGGCTGCTATGAACTGGAAGAAGAACAAAAAGAAACATATATATTACAACATTTTAAAGAGGATGACGTATTAGTAAGTAGAACAAACAATTAAGATGAATGGACAATTTCTAGTCAAACATTAAACGTGTTCAGGCCAAAACATAATACTGAGTGCATAGAATGTGGTAAAAAGATGTTGAATATGAAAGTTTAATATATGTACTTACACGCAGACCAAAGTAGAGTAAGAAGAAAACGTTGAATGCCATGTCTATTTGTAACGTGAAGTCTTTGTAGAAATTCTGACAGGATTCTATAGGACTATGGAGAAAGAAAAATAAATAAATGCTAATTTAATTGAAAACAAATTCATTTGTTTGGCCTGAAAATAGTCACAATGCAATCTTAATCTTAATGGTTAGAAAACACGATTCATTTTATGCATACAAAATATTTGTTTTCTTTTCTTCTGATTTTGAAGTTACATTTAACCTAGTCACTTTCTTTCATTTTTCTTTTTTTTGGGAGATACACCCTATAACACATCATATATGCATATATAAAATATAAAACCCACCCTTATAAAACTGCAATAATTTCCAGGTTATATATTTAAATATACTAATGTCTTAATTAGCCCACATAAAAGTTCACTTGTAAAATACAATATGTGTTTGCATTATAATTATATTCAAACCTCACATACAATAACTGATTTACATAGTTTGTTATTTGTACTTTTTATTTCGCCATATACTTCTGTTCTGTACTCTACTATGGAAGAAGCAACCTGTCCTCCAACCAATACGCTCGTATAGGTCAAATCCCTATTTGATATAGGTTTTGTATTCTTTTATTTGCACTCTTTTATTCTTTTATTTGGTTTGTGTTTCGTGTAGCTCAGTTGGTAGATTATTGCGCTGTACCTTGATATGTAATCATGCTATCATGGGTTCGATCCCAGGGAACGGACGTTTACAAAAATGTATATGCTCAATAAATCATAATTTAGCATGATTTCTGTGAGGGTTAGGTTTAGGGGTGGGGTTAGGTGTGGTCATTCGAACGAATAAGCAACCTAGTAAAATATGTAGGAAATACTGTGAGATCAGTGTAAAAAGCCCACACATTGTATTTAAATAAACGTGCGTTTTGATTGGTAATGACGTGATACGTCATTTCATGACGACAGACGCAATGCGATACTTTCATTATTTTTACGCCCGCTAGAAGGCGCTTAACTTTAAAACGTAAATATGGGTCGTAATAAGGTGCTTGTACAAACGACCTATATGGTCGTTTTTTATTGGAGGACAGGCTCGTTACAACTGTTCACAAGAATACACAGATTAATGTAATGTGTATTATAATCTTTTTCATTAGAATAAAACAGCTCTAATATTTCTTTCTCTGGATATAATATTGCTCCCTCAGGAAAAGTCGACTGCATGATTAAAAACTTAAAGCACCTGGTGCCTTTATCCATTAGTAAAAATCTTACAATACATAAAACCATTGCTGAATTATTCAATACATTTGGGATGGTTAAATCAACTGTTGAATGATTCAATTAATTAAAAGGCTTAATTTCATAACAAGCCAGAAGCCTTTGAGCTGAGGCTAATGTGGTGCTGCCCTTTCACTGACATTATCATTGATCTCATTTAGGAAGTTATTTAGAGATCAGCCCTTGAATTCACCAGGCATAAATAACATGAAAACTAAAGACAAAACTGCTGAAAAAAGTCAAAAGAAGCCCATAATGCAAGCTTAACTAGGCCTTCATGGTCAGGAAGAGCTTTCTATCATGTTCCAATTAGCCATGTCTCAAAATGCACGACTGTCAACGCGTGTACACTGTGAAACACAAAGCGTCTGATCCTTGAGCTCAATGTCACTTCACACTCAGCAATTACAAGAGATCTCCTGACATGTGGCATCCATGCAGAAAGTATCCCTGCTCAGAAATCTTTAACAGCTTCCTCCTTAAGCTACATTAAGGCCTCAATGTCATTCTCCAGCAAGATCCTTGACAGCCTGGGCCTTAAGACGACACTTTCCAAGGCCCTTATAAAGTTGTGAGCTGCTCTGAGGTCAGCTGAGAGCATGCTATGCCAACTAATAATGGTGTAGCCTAAACAGCGCTCAGGTGCCACTGAGCTTTTAACTTACACTAGGTGGCCTCAGCTCCTAATCGAGCGCCTGTGGAGGTCGCACAGCAATATCAGTGTGCACAGATCTATGCTTCCCTGAGGGACGCACGCACTGGGCTATTTCAGGCCCGCTATGTTTCTTCTTCATCATCTTTTACAAAGAAGTGCCACTGTGGCACTCATTCATACAGGGAACAGAAATTAATGCATATCCTGAAGACCGCCCTGGGATGGTTGTCCCATGTGCTTATGTAATAAACAATCAACATTTTTCGCTATATATATATATATATACATTTTTCATGCAATGGTCAAATGAAATGTTGCGCTATTTGGCTTTTCATAACTAATTTATTTTTTTTTTTATTTTTTTTTTTTTACAAAATAATGGAATATTATTTTCAGTTGAGTATTTTCTAATGCACTGAGCAAGAAATATCCAATTACCCCAAAATTTACATTTGTTTTATTTCTATATTCTGAAGGTCTTTATATATCATATATCAATGGTCTAATTTTATACAACATTTTACTCTTAAAATTTGTATTTTTATTTTATTTATTTTTTATTAATTGTATCTGGCTGTTGATGGTATTTTCTGTGATAATGAATTGTGACAATCAGTTGTTGTTGTTGTTTTTTTTTTTAACTCTATTCACCTTGATGTATTGCCTTAAACAGAAAATGGCTAAAGCAAAAAGGGTGATCATCTGAATGGGTGAGTCGTCTGAGTCAGGAACAGCTACTGGAGCCTGGAGGGCGATGGGGCGGCACACAACAGGTCTAGGTTAATACAACAGTGACTGATTTAGGCCAAGGCACCATTTCTAAAATAAGAGTGATTTCTCACCTGCAAAGGCACTGGACAGCTAAAACCTCTATCAGAGGTCTAAAAATAGCCTTGCTGTTTTAATTCCTCCCTGAGGTGCTCTCTGCATGTGCTTCTAAAAGAAGAAAACACACAAAGCAATGCCCCTGTAAGCAGGGAAGACGAGAGACTAAAATTGTTTAGGAGCTGAGGTTGATATTTGCAGCGATAGTCATGGCAGAGTGTTCAAACAATCCTCTGTTCAAGCTGGAGAAATGCACAGAGGAATAGCTAATCTTCAAAGAACCAAGTTGAATATTTTTGAGAATTTCCATCCGGTTCTATCAAATACAAATAAACACATGAAGCAAACGGCTCTGCAAAGCCAGCCTCCCACATACACAACTCAATTCACACAAAAAAGAATGGCAAGATAAAGAGAGGCAAGTGAATTGAAATGGCATCTCTTATCTGTTTATTGATTAAGGCCCCTCAAAAAGAG
The DNA here is from genome assembly GCF_963082965.1 of Carassius carassius. Classification (NCBI taxonomy): domain Eukaryota; kingdom Metazoa; phylum Chordata; class Actinopteri; order Cypriniformes; family Cyprinidae; genus Carassius; species Carassius carassius. The sequence continues at coordinate 21,543,790 of NC_081768.1, forward strand.
GTCATGCTGGACTGAGCTTTTTAAACTGCTTTCCTTCCCTCTGCAAGAACTCAGTGTGATTACCTCTGGAAAACACAGTCCCCATCAAAGCTTCTCTCAGTGATAAGACCCTATTACTGCAAACAGCTGCAGAATCAGTGCTGGCCAAACCTCCATCCCTATGTTAGTATATGACTCTGACAATGTGGCCTCCTCAGCAGAGACAGAGAGCTTGTAGAATCTTACAGTGATTTTCTACTTAATTGCAGGACAGAGAAATACAGCTCAAACATTTATTAAAAAAATAAAAATAAAAAATAACTATTATAAATTATTTTATTTATCTTGCATTTCAAATGGTATGTTTTTAAAAAGAAACATTTACATATACGTAAATGTTAAATAGCTAAATTAATTATATATAAAAATATCAACCAAAATATAATTGAATATGTAGTATCCAAATCAAAGCACAAGTTTCCTTAATATTATAATGCCACAGAAACAGAGTTAGAGTGTGAATATTTTACATGTAACCCACTTTGAGAAATCTGAGACATCTTAAGTTGATAAATCTTAAAAGATATCAAACTAAGCCATCACAGGTAAAGCTTGATATTAAAATGTGTCAATATTTCAACAGCCGCTACGATGCATTATTAGAGGTGTATATTGCATTGAATCCTGACACTGAATATCAGACACAGGCATGCATCAGTCTTGGAGAACATGACCTGCCAATGTCTCTCTCTCTCCTCCTCCTCTCTCTCTAAAGAACAGGCTGCTGGTGTGTGGGAGATTTTCAAAGCGTAGGGACGCTGCACTAGAATTAAACAGGGTGGATTATTCATCCCTGCAATGCAGTGCCAAGATGTTTATTTCTGTGGCTTCTCAGTGAACGGGCCATGTATTTCCCTGCCCTTTCACAGCATAGTGTACTAAAGCCTTTCCAGGTTAATACAGCTCAGCCTAAAAGCTGTAAGCAGAAGGATCTATTCGTCTAACCAGCTTCAAAAGAAAGTCATCTTTCTGACTTCACTGCATTAATAATTCATTAAACCATGTCTCTTTGCACCTTTATCTGTGCTGGGATTGAGCATTCAGTACTATTAGGCTCTGGCATTGCAATATGTAACTGCTAGAGTGCTGATCACCCAAAATGTCATAAGTGGGACACAAAAAGAAGGCATCCCTTGAAGGAGAGCTTCCCCTGTTGTTGCCCTACATATTTCTTGCTTCATTGTTCAGCCCTAAAAAAAGACTATATGGTCTAGGGGGAAAAGTACAGACTGTTCCCATTAAAAATATGACAATGAAACTACAACGTTAAGAAGTTTTTAACAAAACTATAACACAGCACTAATATATGATGTATTTTCACTTGCTCTTTATGTAAATGTACTGAACTAGAGCAAGAATGATACATCCCCTTGCAAAACTCACCTTCATGATGATATTAATAAAGGTGACTTGACTATGAGTGCAAGAACATTAATTGGTTCCTAAGGTCTTCCAAGTGTTTGTTAGCCCATTGCTAGGTGGTTTCTAGAATGATTTGGGAGGTTGACAGTGCTGTTAGGTGGTTTTTATAGTGTTGATGCTGTAGACATTTGCTAAGATGCTAGGAGCTGTTCATAGGTCCAACAATATTTGTGGCACACAATGTTAAGTTTTCAGCATAAGCCAATCTGTGGCCAATAAGTTATATGATTTGAGGTATCATTGGATTTTGACATACAAACAATGGACAGTTTACCCAAAAAGAAAATTCTGTCATTAATTACTCACCCTCATGTTGTTTCAAACCTATAAGACCTTTGTTCATCTTCAGAACACAAATTAAGATAGTTTTGATGAAATCCGAGAGTTCTTTGACCCTTCATAGACAGCATTCAGCATTCATAGACTGACACATTCAAGAAAGGTAGTAAGGACATTGTTAAAATAGTCCATGTGACATCAGTGGCTCAATCGTATTTTTACAGGATTACTTTTGGTGTGCAAAAAAAAAAATAAGTAATGACTTTGACAATATTTTCTCTTCTGTCTTTGTCACAAATTCACGAGAGTATCGCGACACAAGAGTGTGGTGCTGCTGACGCAGGAGCCGGCGTTCTGATGTAGAACATCCATTAATCTTGGTTCACTGTCTGTATATTCTGGTTCAAATAAAGTAAAGGCCAAAGTATACTTTGGCCATCAGCAAAAAATATAAAGTTATACCCTCTGTCAAAATCTTCAGCCATGTTTATGAGGACTGTTTTATGCACAGCGTGCGTCTTCCTCTGCTTGTAAACAAGGTGCCGTGCAGAACGCCGGCTCCTGCATCAGCAGCACCACATGCATGCGTCATGTCGAAGACTGAAATTGTTGAATTAAATCACTATATTTGTTCTCTTTGTGCACAAAGAAAGTATTCTTGTAGCTTCATAACATTACAAATTAACCACTGATGTCACATGGACGTGGATTTTAACAATGTTCTTACTACCTTTCTGGGCCTTGCACTACTACGTAGTTATGCTGCTGTCTATGCAGTGTAAGAAAGCTGGTTTTTCATCTAAAGTTTTCGCTTTAAAAAAAGGGTGAACGAGAAATAATAAAAGTGAAGTTTGCCGTAGCAAACTCTATTTATAAGGCAAGGGCAACAGGCACAGACATTGTGTTATACAGTAGGTTCATTACAACGGTCTTCTTTCAACACAGTCATGCAACAAAACACTCCATGTCTCGAATGAAGAGGCTTTTCACTCCTCAACTGCAGATCAGTTCGACCTACAACCCGAATTCCGGAAAAGTTGGGACGTTTTTTAAATTTTAATAAAATGAAAACTAAAGGAATTTCAAATCACATGAGCCAATATTTTTTTTTCACAATAGAACATAGATAACGTAGCAAATGTTTAAACTGAGAAATTTTACACTTTTATCCACTTAATTAGCTCATTGAAAAAAATTTAATGCCTGCTACAGGTCTCAAAAAAGTTGGCACGGGGCAACAAATGGCTAAAAAAGCAAGCAGTTTTGAAAAGATTCAGCTGGGAGAACATCTAGTGATTAATTAAGTTAATTGATATCAGGTCTGTAACATGATTAGCTGTAAAAGCATTGTCTTAGAGAAGCAGAGTCTCTCAGAAGTAAAGATGGGCAGAGGCTCTCCAATCTGTGAAAGACTGCGTAAAAAAATTGTGGAAAACTTTAAAAACAATGTTCCTCAAAGTCAAATTGCAAAGGCTTTGCAAATCTCATCATCTACAATGCATAACATCATCAAAAGATTCAGAGAAACTGGAGAAATCTCTGTGCGTAAGGGACAAGGCCGAAGACCTTTATTGGATGCCCGTGGTCTTCGGGCTCTCAGACGACACTGCATCACTCATCGGCATGATTGTGTCAATGACATTACAAAATGGGCCCAGGAACACTTTCAGAAACCACTGTCGGTAAACACAATCCGCCGTGCCATCAGCAGATGCCAACTAAAGCTCTATCATGCAAAAAGGAAGCCATATGTGAACATGGTCCAGAAGCGCCGTCGTGTACTGTGGGCCAAGGCTCATTTAAAATGGACTATTTCAAAGTGGAATAGTGTTTTATGGTCAGACGAGTCCAAATTTGACATTCTTGTTGGAAATCACGGACGCCGTGTCCTCCGGGCTAAAGAGGAGGGAGACCTTCCAGCATGTTATCAGCGTTCAGTTCAAAAGCCAGCATCTCTGATGGTATGGGGGTGCATAAGTGCATACGGTATGGGCAGCTTGCATGTTTTGGAAGGCTCTGTGAATGCTGAAAGGTATATAAAGGTTTTAGAGCAACAAATGCTTCCCTCCAAACAACGTCTATTTCAGGGAAGGCCTTGTTTATTTCAGCAGGACAATGCAAAACCACATACTGCAGCTATAACAACAGCATGGCTTCGTCGTAGAAGAGTCCGGGTGCTAACCTGGCCTGCCTGCAGTCCAGATCTTTCACCTATAGAGAACATTTGGCGCATCATTAAACGAAAAATACGTCAAAGACGACCATGAACTCTTCAGCAGCTGGAAATCTATATAAGGCAAGAATGGGACCAAATTCCAACAGCAAAACTCCAGCAACTCATAGCCTCAATGCCCAGACGTCTTCAAACTGTTTTGAAAAGAAAAGGAGATGCTACACCATGGTAAACATGCCCCGTCCCAACTATTTTGAGACCTGTAGCAGAAATCAAAATTGAAATGAGCTCATTTTGTGCATAAAATTGTAAACTTTCTCAGTTTAAACATTTGCTATGTTATTCATGTTTTATTGTGAATAAAATATTGGCTCATGTGATTTGAAAGTCTTTTAGTTTTCATTTTATTAAAATTTAAAAAACGTCCCAACTTTTGCGGAATTCAGGTTGTAAAAGAAAGTGTCCTAAAAAGTGTCTCCTTACACAAAGGAGGATTATCCAGAGAAACTCAGGGGAGGGTGGCCACTAGAGTGAGCTGTGCATCCACTGTGTTGAGTGAATTGGCCCCCTAAAAGCCAGACATGCTCACTGAGGCGATGAAAAAAGACCCCCCCCCCCACTCCTCTGTCTGCAATTGCTGCTTTCACCCTTCATCAAATTTTGAGTTACCTTAGGGAGTAAACATCAGCTCAGAATCACTCAAAATGTCCCACTTTAGAGGTCTACTGATGGCTTTTTCAACGGACGATTACGTTGTCTATTTGAGAGATGCATTCATTGTGCAGCTGTTCCTGGTTTACATGTGCGAGAAGCCAAATCAAGAGAAAGACATGTGGTTTGTTCTAGACATTCTTGAACAGTTGTGATAATTAACAGTGTAAATGAGTCGTAAGCAGATGATCCATTATCAAGACCATTAACGCTGGAGTCGCGCGGTACGGCAGGTCATATGAGAAGCTCGCGAGGGTGAGAACACGCATCTCTCTCTGGTGAGGACAGCAACAGCAGAGTCAACACTGGACTTTCATTGTATGGACAAGAATTAATTGTATGGACATTTGTCAAAACAATATTGTTTCGTGTTCCACTGAAGGCAGTTATACAGTTTTATAATTACAAGTTTTCATTTATCCCCCTATCCCTATCTCAAAAACCCCTTAAATTCAATCAGAGATAATGTTTAGAGGATAAAGATTTAGAGGTTGTTCTATTGTTTCCCACCTGCCAGATTACATCCCACCAATAGAATCCATCAAATACCAGTAGACACCTAATAGTTAACATTAAAGCCAATATAATTCCCATTATAACCCTAAAATCCATACAGTTTTATATTGTGTTTTGGGAGGGGTTATTTTGTTTGTTTTTTAGCAGGGTTTTTTATAATAGTATTACTATTTTTACATAATTTACTTCATTAGTGAATGTCACAGGTAGGATTAAGTTTATTTTGTGTAAATAAAAAACAATATTTCTTTAGTCAATTATTAAAGTATTACATAGGCTAATTTATTCATATTTAAGTATTTGGGATTTTAAGAATAAGTGGAAAATGTGCTGAATGTTTCATTATATTCAAGGGCACTGAATTTACACTTGTTTGAAATGTGGAGGCAGGCGGGAGTTGACACAGGTTGCGCGCATGCATAAAGCCTCATCCATATTGCCAGATATTGCTCCTCCATGAGATGCAGCAGAGAAGAGAAATTATGAGAAGCATTCACACCGTGTCTACACCGGATGCGAGCAGCGCGGCACAACAAAATACTATAGAACTCACAATCATTGATACTGTCTACACTGGATGCAGCACAACGCCAACAGTAAACTGCTGCTGCATTCTATTTATGACGTATTGACACAAATTTCAAATGAACACACCTGAAAACACTGCTCCGGGTGTGTGTTCACAGTGTACGTGTGTTCACTGCTGTGGGTGTCCACTCTGGATGGGTTAAATGCAAAGCACATATTCCAAGTAAGGGTCACCATACTTGGCTGTATGTCACGTCACTTTCACTTTCATGATTTTCAACGGTCGCTTTGTCGCATCCGGTGTAGATAGTCGCGTCTGGTGTAGACACTGTGTCAGAGACGCAGGCTGTGTGTGCGGTCTTCTGCATTGGGAATAGCGAACATGTATTATAAACTTCTTTCAAATTAGAATAGGCTGGGGAGATAAAATGTGCAAAGTAATGTTCATGTACTCATAAAACCATCTAAGAATCTATCTTTTATTCTCCAGTAGCCTACTGAAAGCAGAACCGATAAGGGAGTTCTTGATATATGTTGTGAGACAGCTCTTGCAAATTAAAGTTACCTTTTTTGTTTGGTGTGTCATTTTGAAGCCTAAGTAATCTCATATTACATACGTTTTTCTTTAGTATTAATTTGATTAACCATCGATCTGACCCTGTAGAAACCATAATCACACACATTTTTTTATTTTTGGTGGGCGTTTATGCAGTTGGGTATGCAGTTGGAACAGTAATATCACGTCCACATTGCAGGCTTTGTGACTAGCAAACCACAATGGCTACGTTCACACTGCAGGCTGAAACGACCCAATTCCGATTTTTTTGCCCCTATGCGACCTGTATCTGATCTTTTCATGACAGTCTGAACGACACAGATCCGATCTTTTCAAATGTGACCCAGGCCACTTGGGTATGTGGTCCTGAATCCGATACGTATCCGATCTTTTGAAATGCGACCTCCATCTGAACGGCCAGGTCACATGTATCCGACCCGTACGTCATTGATATGCTACAAACGTCATAATTCTGCGTTGAAGTAGGCGGGAACGAGAAGATAAACTGATGAATTCTGTATTAGTGAAGCCACTCACATCAGTATCCCACCACTCCTGGCTGCGACTCCTCACCCACACGTTTCTCTGTACCGACGTTTCTAACACTGCTCCACAAAACGCCATGGCCAAAAACCTTGCTCTCCTCCTTCTTTTTAATTTTCTTCTTAAAATGAGAAGATTGTAATTGTGCTGGCTCCGTTGGGAAAATAACTTTAATATTGCAAAAAGAGCTCCGCTGTTGACTACACTGTTGTTGACATCCATGTTTAACGTTAGCTACTTCCGCAAACAACGAGTGACGTCGTTGAGCGTTGAGTACTCTTCTGCGCATGCGGGTCACTTCTGGGTCATTTCACGTTCACACAGGAGATCACAAAAGGTCGCATTTAATTGGAAATGTGAACGGCCTTGCAAAAAAATACAATTTTTTCAAAAAATCGGAATTGAGCATTAAGCCCTGCAGTGTGAACGTAGCCAATGTCTCAAATCGCGATTGCGATGCGATTTCGATTAATCGCATAGCTCTAGTCTTCACTCCTGTTTAAAATTCTGCAGTCTAAATTGATAGGGGGTGGTGTTGGTGCAGTGGATAAGACACATGCCTTTGGTGTGAGAGACCCGGGTTCGAATCCACTGTGAGACACCAATGTGTCCCTGAGCGAGACACTTAACCCCTAGTTGCTCCAGAGGCGTGCGACCTCTGACATATATAGCAATTGTAAGTCGCTTTGGATAAAAGCGTCAGCTAAATGAATAAATGTAAATAAAGAAAATAATGACATTTACACTGTTATATATGTTCAGCTTTGCCATCACAGGAATTGTTACATTTTAAAATATATTAAAACATATTTTTTTATATCATTAATATTGTAATACAACAAGATTGTATGGTAATCATAGAAGCATGATAGATTTCACAAGTCACAAACCTTTGAACGGTACTGTGTATATTTTAATGGATCTGAGGTATGTAAATGTATTATTATGTGACACTATATACCTCAAAATTCAGCAACAAGACTTTCATGCTCCATATCTCTATCCACCTAGAGGTCCTGAAAAAGCCTGATAAGGCTGAAGACCCATGATCTACATCAGAAAAACATCCTTCCAAGTAAGTACTTCTATCATTCAGCTGGTCACTCATGAGTTAAGGCATCACAGCACTGTCTGATTTTAAGTACAGTGAACTAAAGTGTTTATATGGCTATCATTCACGTCTAGCACTGTTCAGCCTCCCTACAGAAATGTTTAGAGCAATGTCCAATATGACAACAAGTCCAGTCCAAAAACAGATCCAGATCACTCGGTTAAGCTCTGTTATCTGAAATCCACCCACAATGCAATGCTAGTGACTTCAGGACATGGCTTGTCTGCAAAAATCCCCTGACTGAGACCTCAGACAATAGATGTGACAGGACAGCTTAGACTAAGGTGTCAGTCTGTTTGCAGAAGAGCCACCGATTCACCCAAACAGTATAGAGCAGTGGTCTTAAACTAGGGGCCACAGGATGATTTAAAAATATACAAATATATTATTAAAGGAGTCCAGTATGAAATTAATAAAAATTTTAGATTGAAAATTTTCTGATAATTTACTTGCCTCCATGCCTCCCAGGATGTTCCAGTCTTTCTTTCTTCAGTCGAAAATAAATGAAGGTTTTTAAGGGAAACAGTCCAGGATTTTACTCAATAAGGTGGACTTCAATGGTGGCTAATGGGTTCAAATTGCAGTTGCAAAGTGTGACGAAGGCGGAAGTAGTGACAATATATATATATATATATATATATATAATGTTTTTTTAAAAATTATATCGGCTTTCTATGATTTCCATGAACAAATATACAGCTCAGAACAGCTCAGACAGAGCCAGTTGACTTATCTGAAAGTAACAAATGAGTCGAGTGAACCGACCAGCAAATCAATATCAATCAAAGATGGATAACCTTTTAAGCGGTGTTCAAACACCAACGATTTTGTCTCTGTAATGTGAAGATCCTAGTATTTTGGCTGCAATATTATTACTAGATTATTTATTTATGGTAAAACCCATGATATCATTATAATTTCTTTTTTTTTTTTAAATAAAACAAATAATTTTTTGTACTATTTATTAGGGTGCAGCTGTGGCCTAATGGTTAAAAGAATTGGACTTGTAACCTGCAGGTTCGAGTCTCAGTGACGCCAGGAGTTGTAGGTGGGTGGAGTGAATGAACAGCACTCTCTTCTACCCTCAATACCCATGGCTGAAGTGCCTTTGAGCAAGGCACTGAACCCCCAGTTGCTCCCTGGGTGCTGAACTGCCCACTGCTCAGGGTGTGTGTGTGCTTGAATGGGATGCTGCAGACACTGCAATAATGGATACACAACCACACTGTGTAGCAAGTGCAATGTTCGCCTGTGCTTCTAAGATGAAAAGAACTGTCTTAGGAATTTTTTTTCAATATTTTTATTAATAAATGCTTATTCATAATAAAATATGATTGTTTTGTGATTATTACTCATGATATATACTGTTATGGGGCTAAGTAAGCCATCAACCCTGCAAATGGATGCTTAAATGCTCTGTATATCCGTTCAGATAAAGTGAGTACAAATACAGAAATTCTGCTCCTAACTAGGGCCAACGTTGCAATATTACAACATTTCCCTAAAAACGTACTAAAATGTAAAAAAGTAGAAACATCTTTAATTTCTACATCAGAGGCCTCCTAAAACAATATCTGGGAGGTCAAATATTTTTTGCAAATGTTTTTCTATATTTGGATATTAACAGGGTTAAATGCAGAGAACCAATTCCGAGTATGGGTTACCATACTCAGCAAATGTCACGAAATTCACTTTTCACTTTCACTTATGTAGCAAACAATAAAGCCCAGCAAAATTCAGAGGGTTTGCAAAAATCTATGGAATTAAATTAAAAACAGCATCCTGCAGGAAAAACTTCACTGAGCTCATCTAAATCTGTTTATCGTCTGTCTCACATATGCACTGACTCTAAGCTGTAATATGAAAACATGTATTGTAAATGAGGAGCCAGATCAGGGTTTTTTTCTGAATGATCCATGGACACAGCAGCTCACCCCTCCCTCCGCTTCCTTTACCATCCTGATCCCAGCATTATAGGGATTAAAATCTCCCATCATGCCTGGCTTTGCCCCAGCATGCACACACACAGACTGTATGTAAGACTCTATATGAAACCGTACACATGCTCATTTGGGCGCTTAGCTTTAAACTGCATGTGTTGGTTTTTTATATGCTGCGCAATGCCAACACAGCAAGCTGTAGCTCAGACAAACTCGAAAACTGTGATACCTGGTTGCCTGGGCAACAGCTAACAGCACACCTTTCTCTAGGGATCACACGGCAGAGATGCTCTGCTAATGTAACCATGGAAACTGGCCTGCTTGGCTTTCATTGACAAAATAATCCCGTCACACCAAGGCTGAGTCTTTAAAGTCCAACATTACAGAACAAAACCTTGAATTAGGCCCTATATAATGGTACACTTAACAGTACCAATGAATGTAGGGTTCATTAATATGGTATTATTATCTATATGAGAAAATAGTACCTTAACACTGTAGATTGCCCTGCTATCATCTGTGCCTTGTACTCCTAATGATAACCTATTTGAGGTTTATGCACTGTACAGAAATCTGACCTGCGTGTTTATCAATTTTAAGACAGATTTTTGTACTTAATGCATTCTTCAAGCTTAACCTTCAACCTGGATATCAAAATTATTGTAATAATTCAATTCAATAAACAATTTCTTTCATGTTTGGGAAATTTAAGTTTACAAACCAATGTTATTCCCAATTTAACAAGCTCCTACTGAGAGATGTCTGCATTTATTAAAGCTAAAGCTAAATCTGCCACCCTGAGGCATACAGTTTTATTATTAAGACTTTTATAAATATTATTTTACACTTTTATGTTCATTAAATATTTACTCCTAGAAAGAAACAATCTCAAAATGGATTTTATTGTCTTAAAAGTAGCACATTTTAGTAATAAGAATAAATTTCAAACTTCACATAAGTACAAAATAGAAGATTTCACATTTCTTGTCATTTTCTCAATTTTGACCCTATTATCCCTAATATAATTATCTCTATTTTGTGCCATTTATAGAAAGTGTCTTTATAGTGAAATGAGGCAAAGGAAATTACTTGTTTCAAATATCTCATTATTTAACATCTGACCTTTGACTCATGTGAGAATAAATAATTCAGACCAGATTTGTTGAATCAGAATAGTACTCACTCCGAAGAATCTATGAAGTATATTCCCAGAGCTCCGATGCTGAGTGCAAAGACCAACACCACCTGGAGGGGGGAGAGAAAGAAAAGAGAGAAAGGGGAAAGGATATCATTAGTGAAGGTCCACTGAGAACAGTACCACTTACAGAGAACAGTTTAATCCTGGAGCTGTTCAACAATGAGCACAACTCATCTCCACCTATGCTACATGTGCAGATGAGACATAATAAACAGGAAATGTTATAAAACTTTAAGTGATCTCACCAAATCAGACTGTGTTTCCAAACCTAGTGGGCTGTCAATCTAATCACTGTTTATGGACATTGTGGGTGCATATGAACATTCAAACATGCCTGTGAAGCAATGATCCTTCAGAAATGATATTGGTTGCTCAATAAACATTTCTTATTATTAACAGACTCCTCCTCCTCATTATTACATACTCCTTAAACAGCAGTATATGTTTTTACTTGAAAACATGTGTATATGTCTGTGAAAAACAGGCTAGCAATTACAGTTGATACTGAATAATTGGAAGCCCCTGCACTAGTAGCCACGACTCAGTAGAGCACAGGAGAGGGGTGCGTGGAGCACAAAGCTCCTGAGGTCAAATCATTTGATCTTTTCTGGGATGCCGCATGTGAGATACACACTATCCCCACATCAGGTGAAAGTGAGACAACTGCTATCAAATGGCTGCTATGTTATGGTGCGAGGTGGAGTAGTACAAATGCATATACACCCAGCAAGTGTGCTGACCAGTGTCAATCACACAGTTTTCCAAACCGGCGGGAAAGAGCGAAACATGAAGAAAAAAAAAATACATTACCCAGGAGAAAATGTGTCATGCACAAAAATAAATTAGACGACTTCAATCACTGCATTACCTCCCTAACAAAACCATGCCTGTACTATTTATACAACAATATAGCTGCTTTTATAAAAACCATAGTTAACATTCACTGTTATCTCCAGTGAAAATGTCAGTGGGAAGCTGACTGTGGAAACATATTTAGTAACAATTTAGACTGTTTAAATGCACATTACACATCACATTTAGTGTGCAGTTATAGAGCATATGCTCCAGGCATGTTCACTTGCTCATATGGGTTACACAGGTTTGAGCCCGGCCTGCAATGTGTCCCAGTTCCATTATTGCCCTCTTTTCCCTATAATCTCCTGTCAGTCCCACTATAACGTCTAATAAAAAGTCTTGTAGCTCACTTGAACTTGTGGTGATGTATCTACAAAAGAATTTGCGATGCGTCCAACTATGACCATTAAAAATACTAAAGTATATATAAGAGCTTTTAGTTTATTCGAATAGCAGACTTGTGTTCTTCGTCGTTTAAAAAATGACTTCAAACTTCAACAGTGACATTTATGAAAATGGGCTGCGACACACATACTCATGTCTGATATACAGCATCTGAACTGCAGACTAAAGAAAATGCAAACGCACAACACTTGTGATTAAAGAGCAGAGATGTGAAGCACCCTTGCCTGTCTTTTCCAGTAAGTAGATTTTTGGCAGACTACCATATTAGTTTTAAAATCCCTGCACAGCAAAAAGAGGAGCAAAAAATGCAATATGATGAGATTTATACTGCTGTTTCTTATAGAGTCTACTAAATGAGGTCGCTTCTCAAACAACTTCTTGTTTCAGATCCCTAATCCACACTATAGTCTACCAGCTTCCATACTGACAATAATGAACAGAAGTGTTCACAATAAGCATGAACAATATAAAAAGTTTACTGCTTCACTGAATTTAGCTAAAATCTTATTATAAAATGGATAGTTTCTGTTCTGGTTTCTGACTAGTCAATAGAGTAATCCAAGAGTGATAAAATTTGACAGATATGACTTGAAACATTCACTATATCACTGCACAAAACCAACAGCATAACATTGCTCCTGTTTACATCTTCACAATGAGAGCACTTCATGAAATTGGCTGATAAAAAATATATATTTTTTTATCAATAATGAGTCATTATTTTTAAGATAGCAACGGTTTTCTAAAATCAGGCACCTGATGACAGGCTAGCAATTTTACTGACTACATTACCAATAAACACAGTCTTACCGTTTAAATAAAGCACTAATGATCAAACCTGTCCTGAAAAGCATGTGAAAGAACACTCTAGGCACTCTAAACCTGGAAATGGAACAAGTCCTGTCACTGGCCTAGGTTGAGTTTCGAGGTGAATGGAAAAGTCTCTTTTTGTGTGGTATAAGGTGATTGGAGTTTCTTGACCCTTAAGGTTGAAAGGGCTATTGGCCGGAGAGTGGGCATCTCAAACACTAAAGACTGGAAACTACAGCTGCCAGACAGGCTGTTTGTGTATCCAACAGTGGAGAACTATACTGGCTCACCTCACGAGGTCAAAGGCAGGGGTCCATTTGAAAAGTAATTCTACACACAGAATAGATCTGCTTGAGCAATTCGCTTTTTTCAGTATTATTAGGCACAATAATTCATTGTGTACTTTTGTAAATTTGTTGTTCAAATCACTAATGCCATCCATTATAGTTTTTCCCATATCAAAAACAAATAATATATATTTTTTTCTTAACTTAGCTGTCATTACATAATGGCTATGACTTTAGCTCCCAAAAGTGAAATCTAAAACTTTTACAAAAAAGGTAACCCTAAATCTTTCCTGTTATTTAGTATTAATTTCAATGGACAACAAGTTCGCAAAAGGATATGATATTAATGACAAATTTTTATTAAAACATTACGCAACAATTTATTAAGTGCCATCCTTACACATGAAGACAGAAATTAATATTAGTAGTTTTTCTGTATGGATGCTGTGCAGTGCACAGTTTTGTGTCTTAGATTTTACTATTACGGATGTACAAAATTATATATTTTATAAATCGAATTTTATAAATGTAATATTTAAAATTTAATACATACTTTAAAAAAGTCAGTGGGCTCATCTGATCTTGCAAAATGCTCAAAAAGTGTCATGTTTGTAATCTCAAAAAAAAAAAAACTCCAGGTCCCTGTAAGGAGCTATAACATTTGTTAACAGGATGTAGTCTTCAGCTCTGATACAGATTGAACATGGACCTAAAGCAGTGGGTGAGCCATTCTGTCTCTGTGACCACCAACAATACTCATACTGCTTTACACAGGCCTTCTTTTGAAGTTCATAAAGCAGTTGGCTTAGTTTAACATTATCCTGTCAAAGCGAATACAAAACCTCTCGTAGAAGCCGAATCACTGCATCCATTATTGATGACCAGAGGCTGATTATTTTCATGCAGCCTGCATTTGGATTGATATCCCACATTGTCTAGTGAGAAAACACCTTGATGCATTTTTAATTGGAGCTCTTTGTTTGGGTGATAGCGAGTTCCATTGAGTAGCAGCTGGAGGAAGAGGAGCTGTGCGGCTCAAGATAAGCAGAGACCGTAGAAAGCATCACTCCTCCTCCACTGCAAGAGATACTAGACACTCCAACATCATTTAGAAGAGCTGCTTTTGATTACGAAAAATCAGCTGCTTCAGATGCTGGTAGAGCATGTTAATGCAGTTTTGATATTGGATGTCTCCCACTTGACTTCATAGTTGCTGTCTTCCACAAGAGGGCATAGTGTGCTTATTCTGTGGGTGTGTTCACACTGACCTCATCCAGAGTCCTTACAGCAGGTTTGTGACATTAACACTAAAGATCGTCACACATGAAACAAGAAATGTACCATAAATAATAGAAAAATCACTTGTTTTGAGAGAAGGCCATTTGAATGGACGAATTCACAGAATTCAGCTACAGCCCTAAATAAAACCACAAAACACTAATTTGTTTCTGACACTGAGTTTTTACTATGGCTGTGCATTTGAGCACTCCTGATGAACTGAGACGATAAGAGGCATCGTCTTTAATCTGACCCAGTTATTCATCTGGAAACATCGGTGCCAGCACTGCGCGCGTCTTTCGCACGAGCTCACTGCAAATCCATTACTGCAATTACAGCACTGGAGGAACAAATGATTCACAAATACATACAATCATATCAATGGGAGAGGGATTCTGGGATATGGAGGATTTATAATCCAACAATAGGCCAACTTTTTCACCACACTTGCCAAGTTCTTAGAAAAACATATATATATATATATATATATATATATATATATATATATATATATATATATATATATATATATATATATATATATATATATATATACACACACACACACACATATACAGGGGTTAAATTGGGATTTGTTATGTGGGGGGGGGGGCTCTATGGTAATCAAGCTTATATATATATATATATATATATATATATATATATATATATATATATATATATATATATATATATATATATATATATATATATATAGTGGTGGGCATAGATTAATTTTTTAAATATAGATTAATCTCACTGTGATCTTGAAATTAATCTAGATTAATCTAGATTAAAATGGCTCATTTGAATTCTGCCGAAGGCATTCAGAATATGTGTGCTACCCAAATAAAATAATGACTAAATGTAACGTTAAGTCTTTGAGAACGGGTTTCTCAAGCCAGGTGGTGCATTAGACCAGGGGCTCATCTCCTGTTTCCAAAATGCATCACAAACTGCTTGAGAAAGCTGTAAACAAATTCCACATTGCACAAGGTGCAAACAACCTTACGCCTGTTTCACACATAATCCGTCTGCAGTGCGTATGCGTTTCCTATTTTTTTACGCACCCATGTTAATGGATTCCAATGTTCACGCGGTTGTGGTCCGTCAGTGCGTTCCAGCAGTGCAGCGGTCGTTCACGTACAGAGTAGCCGATTGCAGACGCACCCTTTGTGAAAGCACAATGAGTATGAGTCCGTGCTGCTTCTGCACCACATACGAAACGCACACGGACTGCATACGCACTGCAGTCGGAGTATGTGTGAAACAGGCGTGAGTCTTGTCGAGGTTTCCATTGGGAAGCTTCTTTAAAAAAATTAATTTCCCTGAAGCAAACCCGGCGGCTTCAGCTGCATCTATTTTAGCACATCACGTTTGATGTGCTAATTTCACAGTAGGCATACACACAGGTTTAAAGACTCATTCTCGCCCCCTACAGATTCGGCTAGGTATACATCCGCGCTAAAATATCAAGGTGAAAGTCATCATAGCTCATCTAGTATAGACCCAGCTCCCATCCCAACTTTGAGAAAAGATTATAGGCGATATTTTTTTAGCGCCCGATAAGAGTCTCACGTTAACGCAGCACGTTAACGCCGATAACAGCCCACCACTTATATCATATATATATATGTGTGTGTGTGTGTTTTGATTTTTGCAAACATGATTTATTCTGAAGCAATATTCTCATCACTTTTTTTTATCAGCTGTGACATAAATCTGTGTGTTTTTTATATTTTATCCAAGGTAGGGATGCCAAATTCCGATCATTTCCATGATCTCTCTCATGTATTTTCGTTGAGTATTCACAGAGTTACAGTTCATTTAAATGACGTGTTTGTAAAAGAAGATCAGCGCAGACAAAGGCTGCAGACAGCACACCTTGTTTGTTATCTTTATTTTATAAGTGCACAAAGTTTTGTTGTTATTATGTCTCTATCCAAAAAAAAGTAGACCCTTTACAGATTCGATTGATGTATTGCTCTTATCTGTACGATCAAAACTGAAAGTGTAATTTAAGTTCTTTTCGGGGTTATCAGGAGAAAATGACTCAAAACGCATATCCGCGTTAATCGACTCGAGAGGGTTAAATTAATGATCAATTAATCGATTAAACGTTAACCTTAATGCTGCAAAATTTTAAAACACAATTGCAATGTTTTCAACTGACATTATGGCATTTAAAATAAAATTATCCCAAACATAACTGTGGCGCGCGTGTGGCTATGCTGCGCAGCAAAACACACTGTTGCTCACATTAATTTGATCCTGCTGGATTCTGTTCTGGAAAATGTCCGATTTTGAATTTTTGTATTCTGGTAGGCCTATTTGTTTTTAAAAATCCGGCATCTAGTTCATTAGATCGTGACAGTGAATGCGTGCAGGCGAGGACGAGCAAGCGCGGCTTTGGCTAGATTTATTTTTGAGGTTATTGCTCATGTCTCATTTCATTGTTTCAAATCCAAATGTTTCCATATTCACAATGTATTTGAATGTTAAACTATTATTTATAATGTAAACTGGGCTTGTACTTTACACGCATTTGCATATAGATGGAAAAGATCCTCGTCATATGAGCAAAAATGTCCTTGGCATAACAGCAGAGTGAACCAGTATACTACGGTCTATTTAAACTGACTAGTGTAACATTTGAAATCTTTAGTTGACTATTTTATTTTGATAATGAACAGACATCGATTTAAGTTTGAATTGCTGGAATACGTGTGCACCAGGCTCCAACACAAATCAAAACAGCTGAGACATAAAAACATTTAATTTAAATTTTTCATTCATTTTCATTTGTGCACGCTCAAAATAAATATAGAAGATTTGTGCTCTTGTAAAATAAAGCAAACAAACAAAATGCACGTTGTCATCCTTTTCTTTCCGTGAACTTGTTTATGGAGTGCCGCCACACTTCTGTTTTAAATCCGTTATCTTAATTATTTAAGTCAGATATATTTCGCAGATTTAAAAAAAATTATGAAAACAAATTGTTATTTTTATGTTAGGCCTATTACTTATATAGGCTATACATTTTCCTTAAAGCATCTCATTTTGTCCCAGGGCTTGAGAGTCCAGGCAGAAACTTGTGAATGATGGCATCACCGTTTAGTGACATCAGTGAATGCTCCGGGAAACCGTAATGTCTGTGTCGGTCACAGCGCCTATTAATTGCTGTTTTGAATCCAACAATTATTTATTTACAAATTATAAGCTCTGATTATGACAAGTGTGGTATAAAAAAACTTTGTTTATTAGAGGAATAATACTGTAGGTTAACTGGAACATGTTAGATCGCAACCATGCCTCTGGATGTCGTTTGTGCCTATAGCCTTCATTTATGGGGCTTTGTTCTGGTTTGCTGGTTGGTCATGAATTTCCACAAATTCAATAACATTTATGCATTGTTTCCTTTCCTAAGTCTTCACAGTCTAACCCTCTAATTTCGGAGGTTTCTTTTATTATCTTTCAATTTTAATCACTGTTTTTGCATCTCTTACTGTGGTGAAGAGAAATTAAAGATTTCATGAATTAAGAATTTGTTTGATTTATTAATTTGTTCCCTTATTTCAGTTAAATCATGGGTTATTTAGGGAACAACAAACCAAGGACAGTTGCCACAAATGAATAAGTCGTAGGAACAAATTAACAAGTTGTAGGATAGCCTTCTTGTCCTGTGTTCTGCAGCCCTGCAAAGTGAACAATATGAAACAATTATCTGATGAAATGACTTAGTTACTACATTTCTGTCGCTTTCCATGTTGAAGAACTTTTGTGTTGTTACTATTTTAATCACATTAAAAGCTTAATTTGTACATTGTGGATGAATGATGATGCATTTATATACTGGCACCGTTACTCACATCCTCTCGCACGTGTTCTGCGCACGAGCCGCTCGCAGCCCAACATTAAATCGGGTAACCGACCATCAACAGCTTTAATCGATTGCATCTCATATCGACGATTAATTGATCATCGATTAATCGTTGAAATCCCTAATCCAAGGGCATTTTTTACCTTTATAGATGGCATTTTCCCACTAATCTCATTAATAACTTTCATTTCTAATTCGTACATTTTATCTATAAATTCAATTATAATAATGTGATTATCTATATGTTATCAAATTAAATCATTTACACTAAAAAAATACAACGGCATTAAATAATATTATGAGATTATTTAAAATATTTTTGAATAAACAAGCAAGAAATGATAGTGGAAATGATACTTTCCAATGAAATTAAAATGCCAGTAGGTGCCAGTATTGAGAATTTAATGATTGAGTCATTAAGTCATTCATTCAAATGATTTGTTCAAACGGCAGATTCATCAGATGTTTATGCATGGGCTAATGAAACTTTGACTCAACCAACTCATTCAAAACACGGACTCAATCAGTAATGAATTGGCTGGTTGCTGTGAGATGCGCTGTGTTTCCGCCTAAAATGTAAGTGACCTAATATTATTGTATTTTCTTACAATTTGCCACTTACTCTAAATGCAATCAAATTAGAATAATACGTGCATTTTGGTGTTTACAATGTTTTTTTTTGGTTACTGATGTTTTAATCATGTTAAGGCCCCGATATACTTAAAACAAAGTTAGTTTTAGTTCTTCGTTTGGAGGGAAAAAAAAGTTCGAAAAGGCTGAGCAACGGTATACTGTTTCTGAACATTTTGACACCCCTGCGCTGCTGGAGGCGGGGTGTAGATTAATGTAAACATGACTCACGACGCTCGCATGTATCCCCTAAACACAACGGTTAAATGAAGAAGTGTAGGCAATCTAGGTGTGAGATGGGCACCAATGGTCAGAATATTATAGACAAAAGAATAATGTTAAGCAGCAGTTCAGAGTCAAGTATCATGTTTGCAACACAAAATAACTGCCACCTGTCAACACCAAGCTTCGTTGCTATTTCTTTCTAGGAATTAATGCTTTCTCTGAATCTTTAAAGTGATCGTGATCACGAGTGATTGCACAGGTGCAGATATATCTGTGCAGCTCAGCTATTCAACACTCCAGTGTATTCATGTTGCTAGTGGCTAGGCCGGAGATATTGTTCTCTCTTGCCTGACCTCCAGTGAATGAGAAACGAACCAAAAAAAGAAAAGAAAAAAAAATTGCATGTCAAAGAAGTTGGAGTTTCAGAACACACCCACTGACTGAGTAACCGTCACGGACCAATAGAAACTCAAAGGTGTTTAGGAGCTGAAACAAACTCCCCAGAAAATTAGCTTTGGTCAGCTGTTTCGAACTGCCGAAACGATTTCGTTTGAAGTATATCGGGCCTTTACTTGTCTGGCGTTAATGTCGAGCCTTGGAGTATATGTGGCAGGGCTCAGCCCCGGACGGCCCCGGCCCAGTTTAAACCCTGTATATATATATATATATATATATATATATATATACACATTCTTGTCATTAGGTGAAATGATCTGAAGTTCTTATTAGTCTTTAAAAAGAGAGGCTGTGTAATATAACCTTAAAGAAATAATAAAAACTATTGAATAAGTTTTTAATTTCTTTTTATAAAGATTTTTTTTCTTCAATATATCAGGACGGTTGTATCACCCTGACATTTCTAACTGCCTAATGCCCCTGAAAAAATAGCATTTTATGAATTTGCATTATAATGTATTTTTATATTTTTAAAGATCTATTGTTTTAAATATAGCACGGCGCTTGCCATGCTGTGTGCCGTTTTGAGTTACATCATGAAACTGGTGTTTACAGACAGAGTAAAGGATGAATCTGGATTCAAGGCTTCTCACATGGCCCAGTACAGTCATGACATGAAATATGACTCACAATTACATACTCACACACACACATTCATGTGATGGTTTACATAGGATAATCCACTTTACAGAACTAAAACTACATAGCATTTTCTAACCATATCATTGTGCTTTTCTCACTGTGCACTTTCATGTGAAAATTTCATATACACATTTTCAATCAAGTTCACATTGTTTCTCAGTGCTGGTTCAACTGAATTCTAATTAGGGCATTTTGACTTCTCTCTGCCTCTTGACAAGCCCCTTCAAAAGAGCACTTTAACAGATCCCATGAATAATTTAGCTGACAGGTGATGTAGCTGGCCTGCAGATGAGTCTCCTCATATTAGTGGCAGATATTGAGGCAAAGAAAAAAAACTGTTGAAAGTAACATGGAGATATGATGAATGAGCTTACCCCCTTCAAAGCTTTAAAACACAAATATTTAAAAACTACTCCAAAATCTGAATTTGGTTTCCTCATTATCATGATTTAAACAAATTCTTATACCTATTAAACTTTGGCACAAAGTGTTTAATGTCATGATTTTACATAATGTTTAGGGGTGGATAATTGATTGTGCATTAAAATTAACAGTTTTTTTCCACCTATTGCCAGTGGTTGTTCTACATTTAATTACAGCCTGGGCGAGACCCCCTTTGAGCATATGACAGTATAAGTTATCAGAACTTAAATATAAATATACACACTATAAATATAATATACACTCATTATAAAGACTGTATTTGCTACATTTGTGTAAGTAGTACACATAAAAACATGAACAATGGAAACACTGTACATACCAGATCCGTCGTAATAACGAGTCATAAACACATCCACAGCTTTAAATCCCGGTTTAGTTAGAAAGGTAAGGGTCCACTGAACAACATCACATTAAGCACGTTTGGTCCAACGAAGCAATAACGTTGTAATATGGATCATAATTCCTTTGTTTACGTTTCAGTTCTTCAGCGACAGAACTGTTTGCGTTCGTTATGGAATAAGTCACGGTTGGAAACTGCGTCTTGGTAGTAAAAAAACGGCATGGTTTTGCAGCATACAGTGTCACAAACAGAATGAGGCGATCCACCGGAAAAAAGAATGAATGAAAGATAGGCGAAAGATAGTTTATTTGAATTTTGGCGCTGGCTCATGACGCGCTCTGACGCCCCTGTCAGCTGATGGAGGCGGAACTCATAGCAATCGCCTTTTTCTTTGTGT
Organism: Carassius carassius; assembly: GCF_963082965.1. Lineage (NCBI taxonomy): Eukaryota > Metazoa > Chordata > Actinopteri > Cypriniformes > Cyprinidae > Carassius > Carassius carassius. The sequence continues at coordinate 21,565,455 of NC_081768.1, forward strand.
GTTTTATTTTTCAACAGTTTTTATATATGTGAGAGTGTGTTTTATGTTGAATGTGAATGTATCTACATGATTACCATCTGTTTGAGTGCAAATCAGCCCGAATCAGCTCGCTATTACTGAATGGTCACGGCTATCAAAGTGAACGCGTCTATATGAATAAAGAGAGTGGATTATTTACTTCGGCACATTTGTGTTATTACCATCTGTATAAGTGGCCATCAGCACATCAGCACTTATTTGCATCATAATTCATTGTAAATGCTGCATTTCTAGCAATCTCAGGATTTTCTGTAATTGGCATACAAAGTTATTTTTTTATTATTATTATTATTTTTCTTACTCAAATTATTCTTATTTAATTTTTCTAGTGCTCAAATAAATCACTTATATGATGCTAAGTTTCTGTCTAGTGTTTTATAATTGAAAAAAAATTATGCAGTGGTATGTTTACTGACTAAATAGTTTGTAGAAGCCTTCAATACAGTTGGTAAATATATTTTCTTATATTTGGGGGGTGGGGGGTGTAGACATATTCTCATAAAAATATTTTTAGAAGTCTCATTTTCCATGATATCTTATTCAGATTTGAAATAGAAACTCATGAGACATGTGACTTTCAACCCATTACTTTTCTAGATTGCTCCAGGACTGATTTCATGTATTTTTATATCAAATTAAAAAATATTTAAGTGTGGTAAAAAAAAATTCAAGGCACTTCAGTGTCTATAACTTTTAAATTTTTTTAGCATTATCAAATCTGGTGGATTAAAAAGTAAAGCCCAAAGGGTCTTCTTTCCAAAGACACCAAAAGTATGTTTGTAACATACTTGTTACAATGTAACTTATGTATTATAAGTTAGTCAGAGCACTTCAGCTGTGAGTCCCATAATGGGGGGTCAGGTTAACAGGTTAAAACCCTGACCAGGATGTGTCCAGTATGAACGGCGCTTATGGCCACCCTATATAGAACACTCCTGAGTTCTCAAGTGATGTCAATCAGCAGTACAGCAGAGAAGCAAAGACAACACAAGCATCAAATTACAAACAAACACCACTGTAGTTTAACAACCTACCCACTGTCCAATCAAAACCACGACAAGCTCAGCATTATTCATAACCAAAGACGTGTGGTTCAATTGGCTACAAGATTACATTGAAAATTAAGATGTTATATTCCACTTCCATTCTCATCAGACAGAGTAAACAGCCTTGAAAAACAACAGCAATGAACGACAAATATTCCATTTATCTCAGTTAGGCACAACTGACAGATTTCCATATTCATGAGCACATACCAAACATCACAACACAAATATTATCATTCAACCAAACTGCCCACACAAACACAAATCCCTCAATTCAATGCCAATGCTTTAATTATGTAAATGATCAAGCTGTAAGATACTGTACAGCTCAAGGGATAAAAAAGTCTTTGGTGTGACCCATCTGATTGGAATGCACAGATGCACACTCAGTCTCTTGAGCGAGCACACTGTTTACCGTGTGGACTGGTGAATAATTCACCACCTGACTCCATGGGAAATGACACCTACTGGACACTGTCTTCCAATTACCCTCTCAGTGGGAAACGCAGCATTGATTTGAGAAGACGCTGGATGCTAGAGCAGAAAGTCAACATATAAACAACACAAATGTATTCCTAGGTTGTCGGTATGACACTTACCATAGAACTGAATTAATCTGCTCATATTTCAGAGAGCAAAATTACCATAATTATGATTACTATTGATGTTCAAAGAAATTATACCTTTTTAGGCTGATTGGTGGACCACAGAATGGGTGAAACAATAGAAATAAGTCGCATGTAGTGACCAGAATTTTAAATAAGCAACTAGCAACAACCAAGAATACCCCAGCAACACATTACTTTAAGATAAACTGAATGAGATTTCTAGTTTCCCGCATGCATTGCATCATACTGCATAAGGAATATAAATGTTAAAATTAAGTGTTATTTTATTTTTATTTTATGAGCTTTTTATGCAAGATTAATACAGTAAAAGGAGTGTTAGTGTTTAATGTTTGGTTATATTGGGATTTATATGGGTTTCTGTAGAGGGTAGAGCAATATGAGAGTTAATAGAGAATAGAGGGTAAATTACATTAATGCAATCAAATTATTTGACTTTGATGAAGCAAAAAAGTTATACAGCCAAAACCACGCATACAGCTGCTCTTTAGTGTAGAGGTCTGTTGATTTTATCAAACTATAATCAGGATTTAAGGAGTAAAGTGAGAGTGACTCCTGGTTAACATGGGGTATCAATTGGTCGCGTTTAGTCACTATTTATACTTGTTTTATGAATGACAACATAAAAAAAAAAAAGTAAATGGGAACAGCATTATTGGGAATTCATTGTATTACAGTATATGACAGTTCAGAGAATAGAACAAATCCAAAGTCCTAAAACTTGTCTGACATCGTGTGGGAAACACCGTGGTTGTGAACACACACTGCCAGGACACATTTAAGTTACATGAACTATATGACTTACAATTATCAATATTTTATTTTAATTGCAATAAACATGGTTAGCACAAAATCTAAATGTAGTTCTAAAATGTAGTTCTACAAACTTTATTAAGTTTGTTAAATTTTGCTTTACTTAAGTTTAAATTGTAGTTTGACAACTGATTACCTCAAATTGTGAGTTCTGCTAACTTTTTAGGGTTTACGTTTTATTAGCAGATCATAACATATAAATATTATATAAATATAACTTATAATCTTACAGTTCACAAAAACACATTTCACCAAATTAGGTCAAAGTCTAAAATTGTCTGTTCTGAAAGGCTCGCAACAAGGAAAATAACTTTTTTGTCCATTTGTACAATAAATACTAATTTTGGCACGGTGTTGCTTTGTTACTTTACGTCAAATGTGAGAACAGAGGCAAAACCTACATCAAAACGATGTCTGATTAACGCTGTCAAACATTACAGCTGATCCTCACTTGTTTGACAGTTTCACCTCAGTTGCCAGCCAGTTTAAATCCTTCGATTTAATTAAGCCCAGAGTCGTTCTTAAACGTACCCCATCTGTCCCCAAAAAGAAGAAACATAAGGCTCAAAACCCTTATAAGAACTAAAAAAAAAAAGTCTCATTCGGCCAGGGTGCAGCTGCCAAATAGCATCATGACCTCTTGAAGCTCAGCAGAGGGGCTGCTGTCATGATCTGTCTGGTGGTGAGTTAGTGCTGCGGACACTGCTCAGATGAGAGTCGAGCCCTCATAACCCTCAGTGTCCAGAGGACAGACCCTCTGAGAGGGCCACCTCCTCAATTCATTCTAGCAGACAAACCCATCTGTTTCAGCTCCATCCGTCTCTCTTATTCTATTTCCACGTTCACCACTCAGCTGCATCCAATTTTAGCATCTGTGAAAACTGTACACCGTGACAAAATACACTACCCTCTGTAATGCTGCAAAATATTACTACTAGTATTATTAGTGTACCGTACACTACACTACACAGTCATATTCACAGCATGCATTACATTCACACATTAAGCAGATGGTTTTATCCAAATACGGTTTTATCAGCATACATCCCTGAAAACTGGACCCATAACCTAGCCATTGCTAGATTGGCTTTTAGGTAGCTTTGTTAGCATCAATATTAATGGGCTGACTGTTATAAACCAATAATAATGCATGTTTTTAATGTTAAGCATTGTCTGCAATCCCTTTCCAGCAATGTGTTGAATGTTTGATTTTTTTTCTGTATGAACAGAAATACAGGACATATATATACACTTGCATTCTTACATTTAGGGTCAGTATGATAGTTTTTTTTTATTAAGAAATACATTTTATTCTGCACAGATGCATTAAAATTGATCAAGCCTGAGAATACAGACATTTCTAAAGTCTGATATTTCAATTAGACAAACCTTTTATTCATCAAAGAAACCTGAAAAAAAAATTCATAGAGTAATGATGCGGAAACGTCAACTTAAACATAACTTAAAATTAAAAAAATGTATTATTATACTAAAAATATTCTTACTATTACTAGTTATTTTAAATTAAACTATTTCACATTGCTGTTTAGTATGGTTTTTGTATCAAAGAAAATATTTCTCTAAAATAATTTTTAATCTTGCTGAATTTTTTCTCCTCCAAATGCACTAAACTTAAGCAATGTAGATAAAGATAAAATTAAATGTGTTCATTTTAAATGTAACTTTGTTCTGGGGGCAGTGAATAGGTTTTATGTGTATTTTTGTTTTTTATTCTCAGAGATTAAAACTTAAATTGTGAAAACTAGCTTGAGTCATAATGCATAACACAACACATGGATCCTTTGGCACAAGTTTTAACTTCCATTTGGCAAAACATACTTTTTCATACAGTCATTTTCAGGTCACCACTAACATTACATCCTGCAAATAACACTCAAAGCCACAGTCAATGGTTAACACCTTCAGCAAAGTCTTAGTCAATACCGCTTACTTGGTAGCTAAACTTCTGAGAAACTACAAAAAAATGTTGCAGTAAATAAAGCCTCCATCCCCTGACAGCTTTGGCCTGACAGATGCAATAAATACAAATGGCTTCATCGATGTCCTAAACTAGAAGTGCAAATGGCCCCTGTCCATTTAACACTCCAAGTCAAGTGGGACAGACAAACTTCATCTCAGAGACAAGTGATTTATAGAGGGGACAGAAACAACAGATGAACCCATAGCAGTTCAAGGGGAACATCTGGGCGTCCTACAGTGGCCCAGATCCATATCGCGGAGATTTCCCAGCATTTGGTGCTCTCAACACAATGTTGCTCACACTTAGCATGGCCAAGATCCTCATTATGATGTCTGCGAAAAGCCAACCTTCAGGATTAATGGCTTTATGCACATTAAAACAGAATTGCATCCAAATAAGCCATGTGCCATTTTCCACGTGGCGTCCAGCATGTCATTCGGAGTCAGCCCTTGTTATGGACCAGTGATCATAATCGGATTCATAGCTCTATTCTGACATGCTTATGATGCCGCTGATGTGGTTACCTAATCTATGGGGTCAGATTCTCAATAAGCCTTAGCACCAAAACTAATCTTCGGATCTCTGACATGCCCAATTTATTGCAAAATATGAGCTTCTAAAAAGACCCCAGACCCTTATTTGTTTCTCTGATAACCATTTAAGTTATTCTACCCATCCAGACAGATGAGAAACGAACAGGCGTCAGATATCCCAGAGTATTGAGCTTATCTAAAATTCGGAATGATGGCAGATATTGAAGAGAGTGCAGACAGGTTGACATATAGGAAAATGATGTATCAAACAGAGATGATCTCTGAAAGAGGACACCGCGGACCTGCAGCTGATAGGTTGAGGTACCTTGTCGTTTCGGTGACCTTGACTGACTTCAGAGCCATGGAATATTAGAGGTGCTTCATAGGCCCCCGTCATCAGTAAGGAAGGACGAGCGCTGTGATTGGTCTAGCTTAGATGTGGGAGGATGTAAAAGCATGTGACCAGAATTCAGACTGACTCCCTGAGGAGCAGAACAAACAGGTCACTCGCTGCCTCACAAGGAAGTGAGATTGAGCATGTCCATCTCTCCGAAAGATGACGTGAGGTGTTTTTTCATTGCCATGACAGCTTCTAGGGTTAATTCCTCTTGTGTATATTATGTCTCACAGTTAGACACCGCTTGATTCACAATGATGCTTTGCTACGGGCAGGAAGCACGTAGTGCTACAACATGGGCCAATGACAAGAGAGTCCACAATAAATAGGGGGGAAAATCCAGTTTAGCACACATGCAATGATCTTAAGATGCACCCATATACTAACACTCAATGTTTTTGAAAACATTTTTGAAAGAAGTCTATTATGCTCAAAAAGTTTGCATTCATTTGATCAAAAGGAGAAAAAGTAATATAACTAATTTTAACTAAAAGAACTTCTATTTTTAAAATTAGGGATGTTCATTTTAACCGGTTAACCGTTAAGAATTTTGACCGATTAATACAATCAGTTAAACGGTTTATCAGTAATTTATTTTCAGTAATTTATCAAAATATTTAAAAAAGCTTGCTACATTGTTGAAATAGACTATGCTACAGGTATACAAGTTTTTGTTTTTTTAGAGAGAGAAAAAATATGTTGCATAGCCTATTAAGTCGCATTTTATTATTTCATTCAGAAGTAGGTCTAATGCCGACGCAAAATGTTTACACATATTATAATAAACACTGTAAACATAGCTATGCTATTTTAGTTGTCCTCACTCCACAACAAATAATTGTAATTAACAGTAGCCTATTTAGAAAAGAACAAGAATAAAAAAGCCTATAAGTTATAGCAACATAAACAAAAATGAATTAATTTAGGCTAAATCGAAACCAACATTGGGTCTCTCATTTAACACAAAATCAAATGTTTCCATATTCGCAATGTATATTAATAGCAAATTATTATTTATTATTGTAATGATGGAGGCGTAGTGACAATAGTTGAGGATCCGTAAACAGGCAATGGTGAGGGCAGGCCACAAAACAACCATAAAAACCAGATTAACAGTTCAAGATCCAAAATACACAGCGGCAAAGCAACGCAAGGCAAAACAAAACAAGGAAACACAGGCAGGAATAGAGGTCGACCAATGTATCGGTTTGATGAAACAAACATTATTTTTTAAGGAATAACCACACAGTATTTTTTCCCACACAAATTTTCAGGAATTAAAAATAAATGAAATTAATGTTTAATGCCTTGATTTGATAAAAATAAACATTTAAATACACAATACATAATTTTTGAAGGGAAAAAAATCATAAGGCTTCTTAAAGAAAAAAAAATTAAGTTGTTTTATGCATTCAAATAATTAGACATGCTAAAACACAGAATGTGGTAACAATACAAAAATATGGTGAGAAAAAATAAAACATTTAATAGTGCCATAAACATGTAATTTTTGTTAAACTTTAATTAAATTGATGTGAAAATGTATGTTTCATGGTTTTAATTAATTAGACTTGCTTTTTGATTAATAAACTTTAATTTAACTATTAAAAAGGAATGGAGAAAAATGAAGAAAAAAAACAGAATACAGAAAAATTAAAACAGAAATAACGGAATTTAAAAAAAAAAAATTTATTATTATTATTACTACTACTAGTATGGTTCAGAACTGTTTTTTTTTTTTGGTAAATAAAGCACTATTTTAGTTTTTGTTCAGTATAGATTTTAAAAACTACCAGTGTGGTCCAACCTAGCTATCGGTACTGGCAAATCCACTATCGGTCAACCTCTAGGCAGTAACACAGAAACTAGGAATCATTACAAGCTAAACAATCACCAGCGAAGTATTCGAGTGTGTCTGCATCTTTTAAAGTCTTTCTAATGTGAGACAGCTGTGAACTGATGATGAGTCCGGCAAAGAATTATGGGGAATGTAGTCCAGGATGAATGGCAAAAGTCAGGGATGACGTGCCCACTGGTGGAGCTCATGGGCACTCTAGTGGGTGGTCATGACAATTATAGCCTACTTGATAATGAACAGGCTGCATTGTCAAAGTAGCAAAGCTTAACTTCGTGCATGCATATTGTGCCGGTGCAATCACTTGCTTTATTTTTGTAAAAAACTATTATTAATTTTTCAGAGGATTCTCTGATGAATAGAAAGAACAGCATTTAATTTAATTAAAATTTTGCTGCAAAATTTTTTTAATAATATAAAAGTCTTTACGGTCACCTAATTTCAAAAGTATTAAATTCATTACAAAAAAAACAATTACTGATTACTTATGCTACCAAAATAATAAATAATAACGCAATTTTTATCATTATTGCTGTTTCTGTTGTTCTTGTTATTATAATTAATACGAAAGTAAAAATTCGAACAAAAAAAGTTGTTGTTTGTCGTTGTCAAATATTTGAATACCATTACACTGGTATTCAATATATATATACACACACATATATATATATATATACACACACAAACACACACACACACACACACACAAACTAGCAATTTTTTTAAATAAAAAAAACAACAACTAGTAATTCAAAATGCAGGTAAAAAAAAAACACAGTATATTGACCCTATTTTTATGGACTTTTCTTAGAGTGTAAAGTTAGCAGACCAGTTGAATAATGCTGGATGTCAGAGAGCATGACTCATTTGTAAATGTGTGTGCATCCTGCTGTTCAGAGAACAGTGAAAGGGCTGTTTCACTCCTGAGTGTCAGCTGTGTACGTATTTGTGCGTTCATGTGTGCTGAAATCAGGGAGGAAACGTGTGACATTTCCCTGCTGAGATTTGCAAACGGCAGTAGCCATGTTTCTCTGGCCTTCTGTCACCGTGTCAGAGCTATTCCTGCTGCAGCCTAAGGCGTGATCCCATAAACACACACAGATTCACGGACACTCCGACCTATGCAGCGTAACTGAAAACATCAATGCATAAACTGTCACTTCCTCTCCAAAATGACCTCCTCATGTGTGGGATTCTGTCAAAGACACTGATACGATGACAAGACATTCCAATCTCTATTAGCCAGTATTTATTTTTCTATTTAAATACTGCTGAATCTGAACTCGACAGTCAGACTGACCTGGAAAATAATAATTAATATCTGATCATGAATAAGCAAAAAGTGTAAACCTTGAGAGACAACAGGTGTAATAATGTAATAATTTACCAATGCTAATTAACAAATATCTGGACTACATTTGATAAGGCAGCAGGAATGAGCTATAAATAATCCAAAATGCAGCTCATTTAAAGGAAAGGTTTGTATCCAGCAGCAGAGCAAGTGTGTGTGAGTGAGTGTGTAAGATACAAGAGCTGCTGCGTGTTCAGTGTTGGAGATTGAGTCAGCATGTCAACTGTCATTAGCACTTACTGATATCTGATTCATGCCTGGCCCAGTGTGCTGCTTCCACACTCAACATTCAGTATGAACATGGCCAGATCACTGCTCACTTACTCTGTGTCCACAAGGAAGGACACATACTTTTATCTCAGTAGTGTTTGCATATGTTCATTCTCCATAAGAGCCAAAGTCTCGGAGCAAACAACATGACGTCCATCAACATGTCCCAAGATATTTGAAGACCAGCATCAAGAGTTCAGCCACATTCACTTTAGAAAGTTTAGAAGTTCAACAACAACAAATGATCTCTGTATTATTAGGAATAATCATGGAAATCAACAGAGCCTTAATAATAACTGACAGCATGTTTTATTTGCCTAATATAATGAGTGAGCGATGTACAGAAAAGTGTGCTGTGCCAGTCATGCTGTTGTCATGGGCATTATTAGAGGCAATCATTCATTATGTATGTAAAATCACTGCATAAATCAAACCTGTTAAACTGAAGTGAATACTGCAGGAATAAAAACAATGTTGAGCAATTATTGCATCCATTTTTTTGTTCTGAAGACTGACTAGACCTCATCTTTCATGCTAAGTCATTTTCCAGGCAGGTTTATTATTGTTGCATAATTTATGTGTGATAAACCTGCCCTAAACAGCACACTGGGAAAAAAAAATAATAATAATAATTTTGCTGCTTGTTCTGTTTGCTTAGTAAAGACCTATTAGTGTTATGTTTCACTTATGTTCAACATTTCAGTGTTTGTGGTTATCGTTGTGTTAAAGAGTAGTAGTACTGTGCTGAAGCAGTACTGTGGTTAGGTGGTACGATAGTTATTTAAATGACAGTTTATGTCTAAAAATGAAATACATTGCATTTGTGTAAATACTTTAAAATGTGCATTAAACATTGTCCAGTCTGGCTATGAATGACTAGAACAAAGGTAATGTAGAACTGTGCCAAATGTGCAATATAAACTAATTGCTCATGACCTTTAATGACTTTAATGCAGTCAGCTGTTAACATTTTATCATCTTGTGAAAAGTGTTTAGTGAAGCTCCTCACCCCCTGCAAAGCAGAAAGAGGTGAATCTCTTCACTCTTCATGAAGAAATGAGACCGAAATAATGAAGTGTCTGGGGAAACAGAACAGTGACACCATTCTTTAGCTAATTAATTTCAGGTTTCCTATGTTCTCTTCCTGGTTAATGACAGGTTTGCAGCACACGTGAAGCCCCTACAGCTGTGACTAAATATTATTTGCACACAGCACAGAACACGGTGGATAAATACAGTTTACAGCTTGTAAATTGCATGTGTCAGCAGCATAGCTGAGAAAATGGGACTAAATCATTTCCTAACATCCACTGTTTCTTACTCTCTTCCTTGGATACTCACAGCAGAACAGTGGCAGGCAGCCATTAAATCCAAAGATTGTAGTTCAAATTTCATTAATAACCCACACAACACGTTAGGTACCAAACTGCAATTTTATTTAATTAGAGCTGACACATACTTTACATATGAAGATGTCTTTTGTGATTTTCAAAACTATTCAGTAAAGATTTTTTCAGAGAGTTAATGTTGCAGCAAACAAGTTGATTTCTTCAGAGTAATGGATGAGTCAGTTTCATTCTGATAATAGCCTGCACGATGAGTTAAATAATTAATACACCTTCATTAATAAATACAAAGATTCCCTTACCAATATTTACAAATTGTAATATTGTTATTAAAGGACTCTAAATTAAATAACTGTAAACCAATTTGGAAATAAATAAATAAATAAATATATATATATATATATATATATATAAATATAAATAAAATAAAATAAATGCATTACAAACAAAACAAGAACTAAAAACCTAGTAAAAAGGCACTCTTTTTAATACTTTGTGCCACTGATTTTGTACTGCTTGTAGCCTTTTTTGTAAATATAACTGAATGTGTGTTTGTATATACAATTCAGACAGATAAAATGACATCTGAAATAATCATCAAATATCTACTAACCCTGGAAGGAGTCATCAATAAAAATAAAAAAGAAAGAAAAGAAAAGTGAACTTTCTTCCAATACATCATCTCATGAAAAGTCAAATGAAATCCAGCATTTTGACCTAAGTGCCAGCTCTGACCTCATGGATTTATGAAAGTAAGCTTTTTGCACAGTAACACCACACAATATGCTCTGCATCAAATTGAAAATCCTGAATAGCTTCATCCTCGCCCGAGGTAAATGTTCAAAGAATGACAGCACTGAGCTAAAACCCCAGGTGACAATGGGCTTTTATGATTCTAATATTAAAGACAAGACTTTTTTGCCGCTACGGCCTCCGGAGGGACAAGCAAGAGGCATAAAAGTGTTAGATACAATCATTTCGCAGGGCCTTGCATCTACAGTTACTTCCTATGGGAAGACTAACCGAGACTGACAATTCAAACATGGAGCAGTGTGCTGTCTAAAGAATCAATCCAACAAAAGCCATCAGAGTGAGCAATCTCCACATCTGTCTCCAGCCTCTGTTTACTCTGAGATGCAATGGTAAAGTTATGACTGTAATCCTCCCCTCCCACGCATATCACTATATCTGAGAATACAATCTGCCATCGAGACAGACCACAGCGGCTGACAACAAATCAAAACACAGATCTACAGAGTGATGAAAGATGACAGACCACTCCACACACAGTTGGATTATTTAGATTCTTGTTACAGTACATTTTACAAGAAAATCCTTTCAATTTCACAAGTTTTTCAAATCAAAACTGCACAATCATTTAAAACTTTAATGGTAGCATATTGTGTTATTTTTTATATACTATCTCTTTTTAGGTATAAGTTAACATATTATTTAGTATGTAGTAAGCTAATTCATTTTTAAACATACCCATTCAAAAACCTCATCCTTTAAAAAAAAAAAAAAAAAAACGAAAAGAAAAGAAATCGTTGGACAAGGCTCTCTGAAGAAGTGTTTTAGCATGCAACTGACTCACTCTCAAGGCCAACCAAACTGTCAGCATATAAAGTGAAGTAAACCGGCCCTGACATTTGATAAAGCATTAGTCTACCTACGTCTTCCTTTTTATAAACAAGAAGCCAAAGCCTCTGTCAGAAGAATGGCTGCATCCCCAGCTCATCAGAGAGAGTCTGATCACACATATACACACTCAATCACATCTGAATCATTCAATATAAATGCAGTTAGCTCCTTCCAATGCCACATGCTTCATGCAATTCAGAATATTCTTTGAATTATGACAGCTCTTTCTTTTTACCTTTTTTTTAATGGTGGATCTCTCACTTTAATATATTGTGCATAATAAGGAAAATAAGGAAAGGAGATTTTTTTCTTATTTTTTTTTGCTTCAGGCACATATAGTACACACTCAGTCTTCCTCACCCACTCCAGTAAATCAGCCCACTTCAACAGCCAAAGGCAAAACACCACTTCTCACTTTTTCAGCATCAGCTAGAAAGAGGCCACATAAGAGGTTTTACTTTTTCCACAGCAGCGTTTGATCTGTACATAATTGAGTTTTAAATGCATCCCTGAATTTGCGCTCCTTTTTACTTTGTAGTTGCATAAGTCAGTCCCCTAGTTTTTACTTCACAACATCAACTTCCTTTTGTGATTTGATGTGGCTTATCATCACAGAATGGCAGAAAATATATCCTATACTGTAATATAGGCTATGTCGATTAGAAATGGCTTAAAAATATAGTTAATCATTATGAAAATACCCAAGACGACCTGAAGAACACAGATAAACCATTTGGCATCCAGTTTTGAATAAAACACACATTACATGTGTTTATATCATTCAATAATGGCCATTCCATCCTATTAGGGATAAAAATCTTAAAAATAATACCTCTTTCAAAAGAAATGTTAAGCAGATATATAATAATTAGACATTGACCGATATATCGATTTATCAATATTTTCCCCTATATTTAAGCATTTTACCATAAACATATCGGTTTTGTAATATCAGATTCACTGTTAAACGTCGCTATCTTGTGGGTATTTTGAGAATTGCACACTGGATCGCCATTGCATCGCGTCTGAGCAGAGACGAGACAACAACAACAACGGCGTGCAGGTACTTGATTTGTTGTAGTTAGTAAACTTTAACATAACAGCCAGTTATGCACAAATTAGATGAATTACATAAATGCCTGATATGTAGTTTATGCAGCTTGGCTCTAAGAAATAGAGACTAACTCACAGAGTCAAGTCGTGTCCCAATAAAGACGTAACTAATAAATAAATTATATTATGCAGCCATGAATAAGCACATGTTGGAAATAAAAGCGCTGAATTTAATTCTCTCTCTGTTGTCTATGCACATCGTTAATCTTGTGAAGTCGGAGTCATGTAGATAATCCATCAAGATCCTCTCCCAATAAAGACGTAAAAAGAAAAGAAAGAGAAAGTTGTGACATTTGCCAAGTATGGTAACCCATACTTAGAACTGGTGCTCTGCATTTAACCCATCCAAGTGCACACACAGCAGTGATAAGTGAACACACTGTGAACACACACCCGGAGCAGTGGGCAGCTATAGATCCAGTGCCCAGGGAGCAACTGGGGGTTCAGTGCCCTGCTCAAGAGCACTTCAGTCATGAGTATTGAGGGTGGAAGTGAGCGCTGTTCATTCAATCCACCCACCTACAACTCCTGCTAGCACCAAGACTCGAACCGGCGACCTTCTGGTAACTAGTCCGGCTCTCTAACCATTAGGCCACAGCTAACCATGCATGAATTAAATAATACAGCCATGAATGAGCACATGTTGGAAATAAAAGTGCTGAATTTAATTCTCTCTCTGTTCCAAATTCATCATTAGTCTCGCGAAGCCGCTTTCATATTGCTGTTCACTCACCGGGTTGATGTGGTTTATGCTCAGGATATGCTACAGCTAGAGGTCTTCACAGTGCACCCGAGACCCTTCGACCCGGGACCCGTACGGGTCCGGGTCTATATTTTAAATGATCAGCCGGGTCCGGGTCGGGTCCGAATCGGGTCCGAATCGGGTCCGAATCGGGTCCGAATCGGTTACCTCTGGTCCCGGGTCTGTTTAACATTGTGTGTAATACCCGTGCGATTGGAGTCATCGGACTCTGAGAACACCCGGTCGTGATCAAACACTGCTTGTGTTTTTTGTAACTAGCAACTTGTAAAATTAGGAAAAGAAAAGAGTGAGCCAAAAAAAGTGATCTCTCTCTCTCTCTCTCTCTGCCGTTAGAAGCAGAGCGCGCAGACTCAGAGTTAATGCAAGTGATAAAGCTTGCAGACTTGACACACTAATATTTAATATATTTCAAATCAGCAACACAATCTGAGGTGAAATGTCAAATTTTAGGTTGATCCAGCTAGGACGCATGTGCACTCTTGAGCGCATTTCATGTTTCTATGGCAACCAGTGAGGGACACTTCGACCGCGCTTTACATTTTCTCCCATTTTTATAATAATATAAATTAAACGATTATTCTTAAAATTTTATTGGTCAGATTCAGTTTCGACGCAGAGCAGAGAGCACAGAGATGTTAGCAAATAAATAACGTCAGCGGCCATGGCATTGCACGAGTGATCGTTATCATAGTTCAAAAGGGCAAACAGTCAAAGTTATTATGCGAGTTAACTTGAGTCAGAATGTACATGTGCACATTACATTTGTCATCCATCACCGTGACATCAAGAGGACTTTTGAAGCTGAAATAATGAGTGGTTTAAGCTTGGACTTGGAATAAGGAGAGGAATAACGTGGATAACTTTCTTGTCAGAGGATTGTAATGCATCACAGGTAGTCAGGTACAACGAAGAGAGACTACGGCTCCTTAAATTAGGTAAGACAAAAAGTAGAATTTTTCGCAACAGGTTTATTGACTTGTAATAACAATTTAAGGTGGAATATGTGACAATCGGGTCCAGTCGGGTCTGTGTCTTCCCGGCGAGTTCAGGTCCAGCTTTCAAATAATAGACGGGTCCGGGTCGAGTCCGGGTAGGCATTTCTCGGATCTACATGGGTCCGGATCCAACTTTTTAAATATTAGACGGGTCCGGGTCGGTTCGGTGTAGTACATTACGGGTCTCTTTTGGGTTCGGGCACGAATTTTTGGACCTGTGAAGATCTCTAGCTCCAGCAAGGCCACCACATGCAACTTTTAACAAGATTCACTTCATTAAAACACCATAAATTGTATTAACATTTACTAAATAACCATTATCTTGCTAATAAACATCTAAATAAATGCAACTCTATGAAAATTATTTATTATTGCCACGAGTGATCACAGTTGGAGTATATTTCTGTGTAACTGCATAGATAAACCGCACTGTCAGAAGGCATTTGATAACCTAGAAAGACAAAAACATTATTAGTAATTTTGATAACATTTCAGTTGAGAAATGCAATAAAATACAATGTTTTGTTTGTTATATTCCAATATTCCAGAGAATATTACTCAGTGAATTAACATTATGCAGTGAATTATTCTAGACTCTGGAGCTATTAAACAGCTAATAAACCTACTAAGATGGTAGTTTGAAAAGAAGTTGATATGACCTTTATTTTCTTCATTTGAAAACTTTAGACATTCTACATTTATTTAGCTAAATGTTAATATTAGTGTTGTGGCTATTGATGCTTTTCATAAATAAAATGCTTTTTATTGTTATAATATAAAGATTCAATTTAACATGAAAGACTAATTTTCAACACTTAAAAAAAAGATGACTGAAAAGAGGAAAAACCAAAGTGAAGTACAGTATGTTCTTACTTCACTTAGTCATTTATTTACTTTATAACAGTTCGTTCGGTTATTGGCACATAAACATGCAAAAAAAAATTGGTTTCAGTATCAGTTATAAAAAAAATCTATATCGGTCGATCACTTATAATAATAATTCACACTTTTTTCCAGTGTACAGAGGTTTACAGAATTTTTTGTTGTTAATTTATTACAAAAAACACTGATGTGCCGGGCTATCAGTACCAAACTGAAAACCAAGGTACTGAATCATGGACTGACTGGACTAAAAGATTTCACATCAACAGTTCTCTAGCTTGAGTGGGTGTTTACACGCCAGTATTTACCAGTATTCAGAATATTGTACAGAATATCGCGGTAATGAACATGCACCCCATGGTTATCATGGGCACTTCAAAATACAGCAAATATTTCCAGATACCTTATGCAAATTATTTAGACTTTTAGAATGCACATCAGCTTCTTTTCCATCAACTGGTTAAAATTAACATGGAGAAGAAAGGAAGTCAAATAGCTATTCATTTTTTATGGTGTTTATCAAACAACAAATACTTTTTGTTATTTGAACAAAAGTTATTATACTTTTTATGCTATTAAGAGGACAGTACAGTTTATCTATGACTATATGTTATGACAATATCGTATACCATGGTAAATGTCTCAGCAATTATCTTAATATGCCTAGTATGCCTGGTTTACACATCTACAGCATCTCAGGATTCAGTTAAAAAAAAAAAGGCCAAATAGCCTGGGACAAATTAATGAGCACCAAGAAAACATTACATATTGCTACTATGAACACATTTATTTTGTCTTTACACTTTACAAAGCCACACAAACCTACAAAATCCATTACAACTATTAGTCCTTGCCATCTCAAACAGACTTTCCAGCCCTAGCTTGAGGTTGAAAAAGACCTTTATGTATTGCCCTGGTGTCAAAATACTAATAATTTTACTTCCATAGCCCAGACTATACAGTAAATTCATCAACCTCTAAACACATTGAAGAGTCACTGGTCCAAAGCACATACATGCTTTGATTCATCGTGAGTCTCAAGCAGAAACTCTGGTAAAGCTACGAAAGACTTGAGTGATTTCCACTGGAACAAATCCTCTGTGGTGATCTGGTGGGGTTACACCCTGCTGAAGTGTGTTAACAGATTGAAATGCCAATCAGGCCGTGAATTAGATGCACTCCAGGGCATTCTGGGAGGTGAACTGAGCAAGCATATCTTTCAATGCTGTTTCATATTGAAGTCAATCATAATAATCCCATCTAGTAAACACTGAATCCCACGCATCCTTCCTACCAGAGTTGTTGTATTTGAGCGTGGATCTTTGCTGTGTGCCAACTGCCTTGTGACGTCATGGCAAATATGTGGTGGTGGAAGGTGATGAGCAGCCTTGTCTAATCTCTGCTAATCTAGAAACAGAATCTAGAAACTTAAGCAAAGCTAGCTGCTGACTGCACTGATAAGCAATTAATTGTGTAAATGTGACACTGGCGACAACAGCATATCCTATGTGAATCTGAGACCAAGACCCTCAATCATGCACCACAGGGCAAAGGCTATGCTATATAGATCACAGCAGAATGTGCTTTCAGAAACACATTCCAGAAGCTTGTATCTAGACACATTTTGGACCTTGCATTTGTAATACTATTTTAAAACTTTTTGAAGAATGCAGTGCTCTCAAATCTATTTAACACATCAGACTGAGCATACATACTGAACTTTTAAAGTTAAAACTAGGGCTGGTAATTGATTAAAATTTTGAATCTAATTAATTACATGATGTGGTGATTAATTAATCTAATTAATTGCACATCAAATTTGAAGAAATTACTCTGAAAACATTTTCAGCATCAAACAGTCATTACAAAAAGTAGGTTCAGCAAGAAATATTTTGTTTGATAAAATGTACTTATTACTTTTACTCTTTTGGACCATGTGACTAAATGATGACAGAATTGTCATTTTTGGTTGGGTGAACTATAACTTTAATAATTTATTTTCTTAATTTTATTCTTATTACTATGAAAATACTAAATTATTTCTTTAATGAAATGATACTCTTATATAATAAACTAAAACTGCCAGTAGGTGGTGGTAAATGTCTTAATGATTAAGTCATTGAGTCATTTATTCATTCGTTTGATTCATTCAAATGGCTGATTGATTCAGGAGTTAAGTAAAGGGTTCTTTATGAATGGTTCGTGCTTCATAACATCCATCACAAGAAAATATTATTTAATATTTTTTATTATTATTATTTATATATAATTTTATATTTCATGTTTAATTAAATGTTCCTTGCCATTTCTTTATTTGTATTATTTACTTTAAATTTCAGAGTGAAAGCAATTTTTTTCAGTGTAAATTTTTTTTATCCATTTTCCTTCAGATTTTCAGTGCCAAAAATGTCTCGACCTTCGTCTGTTCAACCTACTTAAAATTTCGGTCTCAATGTTAAAGGGCACCTATTATGCAAAATCCACTTTTACATGGTGTTTGGACAAAGTGTGTGAACACAACAACCCTACAATTATAAAAATCCACCCAATCCTCATTTCTTAATCCACTTTAAACCAAGTCAGTCTCACTAAGCCTGCCATTTTGATTCTCATGCAGTGTGACGTCACAATGAATAGGGCCGGGCCACGGGAGATGACTGACAGCCCTGTATTGTGACAGTTTCCGCCCTCAGCAGTTGTACGCTGTCCTCCTTTTTCTCAGCCCTCAAGCAGCTGTAACGTCAACAATGACTCGCAAGCAATCCAAATGCTCTGAGTTTGGATGTAAGTCTGAACATAATAGTCTTATTTATTTTTTTTTTTTTCACAGCATCTGAGCTGCTGAGGATGCTGTGGATTACTCACATTTTTCAAGGTAATGCACCTCAAAATCTACCTAAATACATGCATCACTCCAGACTTCTTTGTGAATGTCATGTCGTTATAGTGCTTAGCGTTTTAACCATATTTGTATGTGTACATTAAGTATTTTTTAACTGATCAGCGCCGTGCTTGCGAGATTAATTTGTGCCGGTCATAGTGCGAGATTCGTTCAGTGGTGCAGTCACGCAGCTTGGTCCATTGAGCCACACCAATGACAGGTCAGCTTGTGTGAGCTCTGTAACATCACACGGTTTCGTCCCAATGTTTCAGTGCATTTGGCTTTCCATATGTATGGCTAAACACTGGTTCTCTTGCACTCATTTATGTTGCTTCTACTGGCAGTGTATTGCTGTAGATATGCAATGCAGAGAGACGTATACGCAACGGCCTCTTCTGGTGATGGGACAGGAATATGCAGCTCATTTGCATTTAAAGCGATTCACTCTAAAACAGCTTTTCTTTAGACATACCCCAAAAATGAAAATTTCCAGCTGTTATAATAAATGATCTGTTGGGTATTTGGAGCTGAATCTTCACAGACACATTTTGGGGACACCCAAGACAAATATAAAATCTTGTAAAAAGGGGCATAATAGGTGCTCTTTAAGGGGTTCTGTTACATTTTAAAACCATGGTGTGTTGAAAAAGTTGCTGAAAATCTACTGGACTTGGTATGAATAAGCTTTGCAGGTGCCACATAAAAAAAATTGAATATAGCATAAAAGCAGCAAATATTACCAGAAAGGGTCTGACTGAGAAATGTCGTCATGAACTATATTTCTTTATGCATTCAATGCAGGAACTTGGGCCTGATATCTTACTTCTAAAAGTCTGAAAAGAACTGAAATCTCCCACCCACTGCCTCTGACTCAACCTGCCTTAATCTAGCAAAGACTGCCATTGAAAAGAGACACCTATGTGTGCGTGGTACATTCACACTGACAGCTGATATATAATCTCTTCAAAGAACTCAAATTAGTTCGTTTTTGCTTGTCCACTTTCGTAAAGAGAGCTGGAAGCACAAGCTATGAGCAGCTCAGATGAAATCAGCAGACATTAAGCATTTTCTGTGCACAGAATTGATTTAAACATGCTAAAATATGTTAAATGGACCTGCATGCAGCTTACATTATTAGGCAAATAGCTAAAACACTGAATAATAAACATAAATATGTGTAGAAATTTGTAAATGTCCAGAATTCCAAATTCTACATGGAATTCTGCAGACACAGATTCCGTATGGGCCTAGCTATGACTCCCAACAGCCTGAAGAAAAAACCACACACATTATAATGCCAAACAATCTGTATCTGAAAACTTAACACCAGTATGCACTCAGCTCTGGAAGCAGGCTGAAATTTGAGGTTCACTCACTACAAATAGAAACATGAAAGAGGAGAAAGCATGGTCCGAGACTTCACCTGAGACTGTTTAAATATGAGAGGCATCTTAATCAAATTCATAAAGGATAAAACAACACCGTATGCTAGAGACTGAAGACTGAGGGCAATTTTCCAGTCCTAGATGCCTGGCTGTGGCCCTCCTGACATCTTTCTGTCGCTATGGATTGATGTGTTCAGTCTATGAATCAGCCACCTATGCTCTGATACACACTCACACACACACAGTAAATACACTCACACAACAACACACAACTGCACTACATCCCACGTCACCTGTCAATCAACATCACTGCGTGGCACATCACAATACTCTAGTTGAACGCATGGAACAGAAATCTCATAATGTTTAAATCAAAATATCATAACTGCATCTTCCGGTGAAAAAGACTCTCTGGTGACGTACAGTATAGAGCAGTGTTTCTCAGCTGGTGGGTATCGAGCCGTTCTGAGTGGCTCGCGGAGTGTATGGCCAAAGAAACGACATCAACAACAAAAAACTTAATTCTTAATGTTTTTCTGATGCAAGACTTATTTTAAAAGACGTGCATGAAGGCTGTTGACACTTCAGTCAGAAGCAGTTTAAGTGCCTGAGAAAACCGCAATGTCCTGATTCAGTATCTGTGGTCAAATGTGATGTTGACAGGCTTAATGTCAGTGTCATTATTCTATAGTTATTTTCGTAACTCTCTCACCTCAGAATCCTGTCCTGCCAGATGTTATACCGTGTTCGTAGCGTGCACTCTTATATAGCAGCGCTAGGGCTGGGTAATATATAGAATATTAGCGATAATATCCGAATAATTTTGACGATGATGTCAAATGTGAAAATATCGTGAAAATTGAATTTTCTAATTCAAGCATACTTTACCAAAAGAACGCACCAAACGTCCAAAAAATTGTTTTCGATTGTGGATCGCTGTATAAATGCTTTAAAAACTTAATTGCTGCTGTGTGAATAGAGAAACATAGGCTATGGTAATGTGGAATTACCATTAGGAATTTAACTTTTATAATATTTTCCATTTGTATTACCAGTTTTCTTTCTTAATATAGACAGAGAGCGTGTGTAAATCTTTGGTATTAATATACAGTACAGACCAAAAGTTTGGAAACATTACTATTTTTAATGATTTTGAAAGAAGTTTCTTCTGCTCATCAAGCCTGCATTTATTTGATCAAAAATACAGAAAACAGTAATATTGTGAAATATTATTACAACTTAAAATAATAGTTTTTATTTGAATATACTTAAAAAAAAAAAATTATTCCTGTGATGTAAAGCTGAATTTTCAGCATCATTACTCCAGCCTTCAGTGTCACATGTAACTTCCAGTCTATCACATGATCATTTAGAAATCATTCTAATATTCTGATTTATTATGAGTGTTGGAAACAGTTCAGCTGTCTAATATATTTGATGAATAAAAGGTTAAAAAGATTCTAATAGTATATATTCTAATAATATATTTGCTTTACTATCACTTTTTATAAATTTAACACATCCTTGCTGAATAAAAGTATTGATTTTATTTAAAAAAAAAAAAGAAAGAAAAAAAAAAAATTACTGACTCCAAATTACTGACCAGTAGTGTATATTGTTATTACAAAATATTTATATTTTAAAAACATAGCTTCTTTTTTTTTTTTTTTACTTTTTATTCATCAAAGTATCCTAAAAAAGTATCACATCTTCTGAAAAAATATTAAGCAGCAGAACGGTTTCCAACTTTGATAATGAATCATCATGATTTCTAAAGGATCATGTGATAATGATCCTAAAAATTCAGCTTTGCATCACAGAAATAAATGATAATTTAAAGTATAATAAATTTAAAAACAATTATTTTAAATTGTAATAATATATCACAATATTACTCTTTTTTCTGTATTTTTGATCAAATAAATGCAGGCTTGATGAGCAGAAGAAACTTCTTTCAAAAACATTAAAAATAGTAATGTTTCCAAACTTTTGGTCTGTACTGTATATATATATTAGCAAATAGCTCCCCAAATAGTTCCCATGGCAGTGGGAACATAGTTTTATGCCACAGAGCTTCTCTTAAACCAGAGACAGACTTGTGTTCTTAGCTTAAAAACCTGTATTTGAAAAATAAATAAATAAAATAAAATAAAAACTTATTCCAGTTTAATTATTTCCCCCAGTGTTTTATTAAATGCAAATGTAAACATTTTGACATATATATCGAAAATCGTAAAAAAATGTACACAATCAAGATTTATTTTTTTCATATATCGCTCAGCCCTATGCAGCGCTGTATATCACTTCACTGAAGCACAGAAACTACGAGCATGCATTGCATGCCTAGAGAAATACCATCCAAAATGACCATTACTTGAGGCTTGACATTAAATTAATTACTGTTAATAATTAAAATGGCCTTTTAACCATCAAAAATCATGTGTGCATCAATGCAACGCCTACAGGATATGTGCGCAGTCACTGTATCTTCATGGGTAAATTGGACTGAATCCATTAAGTCTAGGGCTAAATTTAATAGACAGTACCAACAGCCATGTAATTCAGGGCCCTGGATATCTTGGCCAAGCATAAATAACATTTTAAATATGAAAAATCATTATTTTTGTCATTAGCCAAGAGTCTCAGAGGCTTGTTTTAATTATCTAATAGCCAATGCTTTTTTCACATGGCAAACCTGGAACACTGCAGTTAGCTAAGTGGTCTTGAATAACCACAGAATAAACAACAAAGGGTACGCTGTCTGTTTGACTTAACAGTCTCTTGAAACAGTTGGGTTATAAAAGTCAAATTGGCCACTGACTCTAAGATAACAGACATTTTAAACAGGAGGATGAACTTTTGCACAAATAGACTTCTGAAAGATAGATACTTTTTGATATTTACCATCTCTTTGATATGAGAAAGCAAAGCACCAAAGCTCATATTTTGTGAGTAAACACTATTGATTGATTCTCAAAACATCAGGATACGAAGAGGGGGTTGAATGTCAGACAGACCAGTATGCTGTCTCCTAGTTGGCATCAGCATGTGTGTGTGTGTGTGTGTGTGTGTGTGTGTGTGTGTGTGGCTGGGTGGCCCAGAGATGTGTGTCTTATCTTCTGACCTTTCAAAGGATCAAATGGAAATGATGCTAATCTATTCCATTATGGCTGCCACAGGCTTCAGCTCCGTTCAGAAGGGATGGGAGAGAAGGGTGTCTAATGAATCGAGGAATAAATGGTGGAGTATGAGTCACAGCTTCATAATTACGAAAGCTCATAATGAGAGTGGCATGGAAATCATTAATATGTACAAATTGAGAAAAAAAGCGATGCTAAAGTTAGCCAACAGAAACTAATGGAGACCATATCTCTCCCTACATATACAAGCACATATGATATGTGACTATATAAAGTGATGGATGGGTGGACTGATAGATGGATAATGACTGACAGGGTTATATCATATATATGAGTCAGTCACATGAAGTGGTTTGTGAGCCTGTATTTCTTCCTCTCACATGATCTGCTTGTGTGTGTGTGTGTGTGTGTGTGTACTGAACTGACACTGCACTCCAGAGTCTCAAACCGTTCAAAAAATCCCATCCGGTCTGCTTTCATCCTGCAGTAATCCACAGCAGACGTGTTGCAACTCCAGTGTCCACGGATATATTACATGGCATCATGGTCTCATGAACTAAAAGTAGTTAGCATTTCCTGTGCTAGAGTGGCTTGTGTATTATTATAATATATATTACATCATAACATATCATAGCTTTTTGAATGGTATAATGTCAAAATATAGCATACACCTAGTGCTACTGCAGCACCCAAACCTCAAAATTCTTCCAGAGTAGATTCTGCAAATGGCATAAGGTAAATACAGTACTAAACAGTATATTATAGTATACAATGGTAATATTTACTGGTCATTTTTTTCTTAAGTCAGTAATTACACGCTTGGGGAGTTGAACTTCATCATGAATTGTGCATGTACAGAAGGGTGGGTGCACTTTAACGTTTGCATAATTTGGAATAATTTTGCCTGCTAGTTAAGCATAAAAACACAATGTGATAAAATCAGAAAAGCACAAGGAGAATAAAGAACTTCTTTAAATACATACATAATGTAAAAAGCTGTAAATAAAACAGATTGTTGTTGATTGTTGGAACGTTTCACAAGACATTGTGCAAGTCATTCTACTTAAAAATCCCATGTTTAATTCAATGCGTTGCTTGTTTCTTTATAATTGTTTGTGAAAGTTACTAGCAATTTCTGAGTGAAAACTCTTTCAAAGTAAATCTTACACCAAATCTTAGGTCCTATTTTTATTGCAGTTATTATTATTTTTAGTTTTTGATAAAACTTGCTCTGGTTTAACAACATTTTACTTCTATGCTACATGAAAGTGCATATATTACAACTTTAAATTTGTATAATAATGATAATCAAATAATAAAAATGATTATTCTTAATAATAATAATAATTAATAATATACCATATGAAATAATAAAATGAGCATTCAATACTATTATTATTATTATTACTATTGTTATTATTTTATAATAGCTGAAAAGTTACAATTTTATTGTTAATACAATACAACATGAGTGGTATTGTGAGTATAGCAAATTAAAGACAATCTTGGTTCAGACCATGGCCATATTATAGAATGTCATTTGTGAGTCCAGAAATGATGCAGGCTGTTTGAGAAGCTCCAAACCCAGAGCGACTGCAGCACAGGGCTGTTACTGACCACACCCTGTGTCTTCTGCTTCCATACACAAACAGCAATTCATCACAGAGAACAGGTCCGGGATCAATGCAGGATTGAATTTCTATCGATTGTTTTGACGAATGATGGCGATACAAATGAATACGAAGAGTTTCTCATATCACGGTGGAAGCAGAAGACTTTGAAGTGTCACTGCGTATGGTTAGCAGCAGCAGCAGCAAAGCCTGAAGAGGTTATTTCATCCAATGTCACTCTAAACATATTTACTGAACCAGTGAATTGTGGCAAACATTGAGAACAGAGGATGGGTGCTATTTTTCGAGTACTGAATCTCCTGACTGGGGAAAGCAGAATGCTTTGTGTTTGCTCGCTGTGAGTGGTGTTATGCACAAGGCGTGACTGTGCTCTCCGGAGGGGTGCTATTTCTGCGGTGGGTGTTAGGAGCTCCATTCCTCTCATCCCTTCATCTCAAACAAGATTTTTCCTCCAGCCTGCAAATTAGTTCTGCTGGAGAAACAAACGAGTATTGAATTATGCTAACCTGATCCCGGCTGAGTGCTGTCTTTGAAAACAAAGTGAAATGTTTTTCCCATCCTGGCCTTGGATAACATAGCTCTCCATTTTATAAACAATTAAAAAAAAAACGTAATTAGAATTCATTCTCATCCTGTTTAAATTGCTACAAGGCAGCAAAAGAAAAAGAGACAAGTTGAAAGTAAGTTTGGGTTTCAAGCTTTGACTGAGTAAATAAAAAATGTTGTCACAGAACGGCACTCCGATAAGTTTTTTTTTTTTTTTTGCTTAGATGTAACCTTTGCTTAGATGTAAGATTCAGCATTCAAATAATGAAAAATAAACATTGGAAATAAACAAACTGATAAACCTTAAGCTGCCTTTCCATCTCAGATATTCTAATATGTTTGGCAAATTTAGTTCACTAGAAGCAGTTGCTTGGAACTTTCAAATTGTTTGTAAAGCAGCAGATTTACCATAGTAAAATGAATGAATATGCATGAACAAATATTCCATACAAAACAATATGTCTAAAAGAAAAATATAGTATGTTGAAACTCAAATCGGATACAAAAAAAATCCACATAAATGGTGCATTTGAAATAAAGCTTTGTATTTAAATTTCAAACTTCAATCTAAAATGTATTTTAGTATTTTGGTTTACACAAACTTAGCACACTTAGCACAAGATTAAATATTTAGGGTTATGCATTTAATATAACCCCTCAATATGTGAGGTCTATCAGTAATTGCTGCAATGCAAACACTGTAAATTATGGTCTATTATATTAAAGAATAATGGGGACAGAATATGTGGCTTTGTCTTAATCAGTATGAAAAATGCAACCAAACTACACAAATATAATATAAATGTGATTTATGTGGCAGTTAATGGGATTGATGGATTTGTCATTATTTTTGTTGTTTTGACTCATTTCTTCCTTCAATGACAGCTGTTTCCCCCATTGATAAGTTTACTGGCAGCAAAAGATTAACTGCAAATTAGAAATGCCCTCCATGGGAACTCATAATTATGAATTCAGACGCACTCCATCTCTGTCAGTCTCCTGCTACGGAGCCATATGGGTGTGCATGCAGAATTTGAAAAGACACTCAAAGTCCAGCAATAGAGGCAGTGGCTTTGGTCAAGGCCATGTTTGGTAAGTCTGCAGGGTATATATGTGAAGGGGTCAGAGGACAGGAGGTCATTAGGAAGCTGATGGCTGACACAGCACATTCTGATTCTCTCTGCTTTTGCACACATTTACAACCTCTCCTGCACAGGTGCTCGCATTCCCAGACCTGTTCCTAGTGGGGGGCTGGAGGCATGAACAAAACACAGGCACCATGGCCTATCAGAACCTGTTAGAACATTTTGAACAGACTCTCAGTTAGGGGTGTGCGATATGACATTTTTTGATCATGGATAATAAAAAGGTCTCCATGATCTGCTTTTAAAGAAACATCATAGTATCACAAAGAGAAAAATCACTCACTGCTCTTGACTGAAGAAATTTTATACAGTTACTTTAGGAATCAGTTTATATAGTGTTTTATTTTATCATTGTTCATTCAATCTCTTGAATGCTCCTGTTAAATACACCTATTGTACCTGTTTTATTTGTATATTATGTGTAGTTGTAATGTGTATCTTTATCATTCTTTTATCTTTGTTATTAAAAAACAAGGACAAAGATTTTTATTTTCGCCCTTTGGACTAAATATCTGCCATTAATTTTTTTTTGGCTTTGTCTTTATAATAGGGAAATTGTAATGCTCAGACAACTTGCAAAATAGTAAAACCAACATGACAAAGAACTGAAAAATCGTGAATCGTGATATAATTTTTTTTTAATCTGATATATTTTTTCCATATCGCCCACCACTGCTGTCAGATGATAATGGAACTGAGGGATGGGCTTTACGGTCTACTCAAATGCTTGACAAATAAATCAGCCAAGTAATACTCTAGGTCTAGAAGCCGGGGTTTCATATCAGCTAATGTTTCATTGTTGGTCAATGTAATAAAGAAGGTATTTGCACAATTAATAATGTTACAAAATATCAAAACAAGTGTATCTACAAATAGGTGACGCATAAGTGACAAGTGAATTTCTTATTTGAGGCATTTTTGCAAGGTGATTTTTAATGAATGTTTGAACCCAGTTCCCATCCAGTTCACTAATGAGTAAACTTTGGATGTTGGATGTTTTTGTCATCTAATGCAAAGACATATATGTAGTGTGAAGAAATATTGCAAATATTTAATGCAAAGTCATCCATAAGCATGCCTGGATTTAATTCAATAGTGTCCAGTTTCAAAGATTATTTTCCTTTCATGTCCCCAGACTCTTTCCAAACAGATTGTCAAACATTGGCACGGTCTTGGTCTGAACAGATGTACTACCCTTCAAAAGTTTTGGGTCAGTATTTTTTATTTTTATTCATTCATTTAATTATTATTTTTTTTATTTTTTTTTTTAATAATACTTTTAGGCAGTATGGATGCATTAAATTGATCAAAAGAAATAGTAAAGACATTTAAAAGTCACCTCTACATCCCAGAAAGACAGCGGAGACCAGGACAACTAGAGCCCCAGATACAGATCCCCTGTAAAGACCTTGTCTCAGAGGACCACCAGGACAAGACCACAGGAAACAGATGATTCTTCTGCACAATCTGACTTTGCTGCAGCCTGGAATTGAACTACTGGTTTCGTCTGGTCAGAGGAGAACTGGCCCCCCAACTGAGCCTGGTTTCTCCCAAGGTTTTTTTTCTCCATTCTGTCACCGATGGAGTTTCGGTTCCTTGCCGCTGTCGCCTCTGGCTTGCTTAGTTGGGGTCACTTCATCTACAGCGATATCGTTGACTTGATTGCAAATAAATGCACAGACACTATTTAACTGAACAGAGATGACATCACTGAATTCAATGATGAACTGCCTTTAACTATCATTTTAAATAAATAAAGGTGACTTGACTTGACCAAAAAAGGTACCACATTTTCCATTCACAAAAAAAAAAAAAAAAAAAAAACATTAAGCAGTATAAAATTCATTTTTTGCCCTGGTAATAATAATAATGTTTCTTGAGCACCAAATCAGCATATTACTCCAAGACTGGAGCAATGATGCAAAAAAAATTAAGCTTTTCTATGACAGAAATTAATTAAATTTTAAAACAGTTATAAAACAGTTCTTTTAAAATGTAAAGTTTTTATCCTCTAAATCACCTAACATTTGCCCTTCATTGTGCTTCCATGCCAAGAAGCAGCTAGGGATTCTGGTCATGCTTGCTGTGGGTGGAGACTCATTTAATTTCCTCTGAGGCTAACATTCTCATCTCATTGTGAGCCCTGTGGTGTCAGAAGGAACAGGAACCTTTCAGAGCATGCTAGCCCCGACGTAATCCTGCCTCCCAGAATGACCAATAAAGCTGTCTGAATGAAAAGAGAGCCACCTAAACCAGTAAGAAAAGGCATGAAACGACTCATTAGGGAGCTGTTGCTAAGCTTCAATTAACGAAATCCCATCTTCTGCCATTAAAAGACAGAAAGCTGAACTGGTCTCCAATCAGCAGCTGCCGAGTCTTTGTTATTCCGGTCCCTGCCACCCCCACACACACACATAGAGAAAGAGAGAGAGAGAGATAAATCACATTTACAAACCAAGCCTGCCGCTAAGTTATCCGTTATGACCAAACCAAATTCTTGTTTAGGTGTCTGATGATGTTTTCATGCAATGGATGAGATGAGTTATATATATGACATGCTGCATCAGCCATCTGGGAGCCCAGCGTATGGCTGCACACCACGATGGAAGAAGAAAATAGACAAATACAAAAGAGTTGCTGCTTTTTGAGCATATGGGGACATTTGTCTAGAATACTAATCCTGCCAGCAGCACAAAGGTTATTACTAAGTGTTGCTGACTGATGCAGAGCCCATATATTGACCAAAGATGCATGATCTACAGCTATTATGAGGGGGAAATGTTGTTGAAACTATAGCACCGCAGAGGATTCGTCTGGTGTCCATCATTTACATAAGACGTGTCAAAGATGGAAGAACGACACTCATTTAGCACACTATAATTCAGCGCTGCCTGAGGAGACACGACTAAACTGCAGTAGGTGGATTGTGATAGATCTCGTAATTAAATGATTCCCTTCGGGAAACACCTGACATCTTAGCGCCCTCAAAGTCATCAGACAAGCCTAATGAACATTATGAGGCTTCATTTTCACAATGTCACCCCACACAGTACATTACCTTCCTGCCAGACAGGTGCTTGTCACCCTCATCTTTCTTGTTATTTATCCTGTGACCAGAGCGCCCAAAAGAAAATTCTCTTATTTTCGCCGAGGATCTAAACAGCCTGCCAGTTCTGCACATCAGAATAACAGAGAGCCAAGGTAAACTGCTGTTGCCATGGCTACCAGCCTGGCTCGGCGTCCACGGATTTTCATTGCGATTTTAAGCTGCAAAAAGAACTCTGATAGAGGGCATAAATCCATACATCCACCCACGCAGACACACACACACGTTATACATACACTCACAGAGCTCATAGTACATATGGGCTCTGAAGCACCGCTGCACAAAAACACAGACACCCACACATATTCACTCACTACACTCACAGCCTCACAATGCATATGCACTATGCACAACACTATGTCATCATTCAAAAATGCTCACAAACTAGAATGTGTTAATGTTAATACACTAGTAAACGGTATACGGTAACTATTAATGCTTATTGGTTATTGTATTGTAATTAAAATCATTCAACGGCTCTCTATCAACAGTGTGGAAAACATGCACTGCTTATTTGTCACTAAATCTTACTGTGTTTTACTATTGCTTTTAAAATTTTGAATCTAATTGGCTACAATGACTATTTGGTTCAAAAAGATGGTTCAACTCATGCAAAAGAGAAAGAGAGAAAGCCAGGGAGAGAGAGAGAGGCTGATGAAAGCATTGCTCATTTGCAGAAATTGATGGCATTCTCATGAGATTTGTGCAGCTCTGGTGTAACGAAGGCTTTGCTTCTTGATAAATATTCTCCATATAAGAAAGATGCTAAGTGAAGCTTTCTCTTTCACCTGTGTTTGTTTGAAATGTTTGAACATAAACAAATATATGCAGGTATATACATATAAAATCAACAGGGATGTGAATTTATCAAATCTGGTTGTAATTTGATTCTCTTTTTTACAAATTTATTTTAAGTAAACAAAATAAATAATAATTTTCCTAATTTTCTCAAATATTTTCTGTAATCGTTAATTACAACCAAACTCTGTTTTGAATGTATTTCTTTAACAACATGTTGTTCTAATTGCCCTCTCTCAAAGCACACAATATTTAGAATTTTAAAACATGTTCATGAACCGTTTTGACTTTTTTTTAAGCCAATTTATAAGAGTCATTTCTACATTAATCAGAATACACTGGGTGCACAATATGTCAGACACATTGTCTTCATGCCTCATCACTTTCAATTCAGACTCATGTAATTCAAAATCATACAAATGATTTAGATATAACAAGAAAGAAAGAAAAAGAAAAAAAAACTGATACTCAAAGTCCAGCCCCATAGTCCGTAGTCAGGGTAGCGCCATACTTTTTACAGGAATGAACCTGAGACTGTAATTAATAGAAGTACAGTGCTTTCAATGAATTGCACTGATGTTTAACAACACACCGACTGTCCAGCTGATGAAACTCATTTCTGAAAAAAATATAAATTATAATTCAGAAGACAAAAGCTCCACAAAACCATTTTGAAAGCTACGAGTTGTGAAAATTATGTGATCTATAAACTTTATACAGTGTGCACCAGTGCAAGGACTGCAAGTTTATCTCTTACAGCCTTGTTTTCATTTGTGTTAAATTCAATATGGTGTCTAACCTTAAACTATAAAAAGAGATCATGAGATTAAAATTTTGTTTTCATGTTAAGACATGAAATAAGTCTTGGCCCATGAAAGATTGTGAGTTGATTTACGGGTGTGAAGCAGCGCTCCAGCTGGACCTTCATTCGGTGGTATAATACTTACGATGCAGTCACAGCCCTGACACAAAACTCCCACTCACACTATTACAATATGCTCATGCTCAACAGACCTTCACTGATAGAGTGTTCTCTTAAAGGAAGGGTCAGGAGAAGGCATCAGGAGAAGGACTAACAGCACACCTTCACATGCACATCACTCCAAACACTTCATAACTCACAATTCAGACTGAATAAACTTTCAGTGCACTCTTGTCATTTAGTCTCTTCCCAAACTCACATTGTGGTACGACCAGCTGGTATGTGAAGCCTGCAAACAAGCACAGCTCCATCTG
Source organism: Carassius carassius (assembly GCF_963082965.1). Lineage (NCBI taxonomy): Eukaryota > Metazoa > Chordata > Actinopteri > Cypriniformes > Cyprinidae > Carassius > Carassius carassius. The sequence goes on from NC_081768.1 coordinate 21,596,974, forward strand.
TATATAAGGACATTAGGGCACAGAGAGCTCAGATCCAAGGTAATGCTGCTTGTATGACTGACAGGTACGTACTGTATGCATTGCTATAGTGTCTCTGTGCATCAGTCTAGAGGTGAATTCCAGCTAGACTATCACTTTCCATCTTCACCGCAAAGAAATATGATCCACTGGTACATCCAACCCATTAAGTTGTTTGCACAGAACTCAATAGCTTAGGTTGAGCCATGAGAATAACATTCATTTATATCTGTGTGATCCAAATACAAGATCCACTTAATTTGTATTTCACTTTACTTTGAGCAAACACACCACAGTATTTGGCTCTACCTGCTGGAATGCAACTGAACTGACGATTTTAACAGGTCAGTTAAGCAATATCTTTGTCCAGATTACAGAAAAAATCTATAAATGTTCCAACACCAATGTCACTCATGCTGTAGCTATACTGAATACTTTGAGAATTTAGAGATGTTCACACTGACAGTGATTTGCAATGGCAAATCAACACGATTCAATTGGAGTTAAGAAGTGGTTCAAAAGATCACAAATCTCACAGTTCGGATCACATTTCCGTTTTTGATCCACAGCAAACAGCAAAACATTTAAAAAATGAATTCAACTTAAAGTAATGTACATATTTGATACCATAGCAAATACTACTAGATTAACTAAAAAAAAAAGTTTAAACATGATTTAAGAGACAAGAGAACAGCCAGCAAAAATAAAAACAAATACACAAATTATAACCATAGATAAATAAAACAGAACATGTTATAAATAAAAAAGGTTGGTAGTATTCGAGTACAGAAATTTAATAATTAGGCAAAATGACACTGCATAGTGTTCACTGTAGAGGTCTTCACAGTGCACCCGAGACCCGTCGACCCCGGACCCGACCCGGGACCCGTACGGGTTCGGGTCTATATTTTAAATCATCAGCCGGGTCCGGGTCGGGTCCGAATCTATTACCTCGGGTCCCGGGTCTGTTTAAAATTGTGTGTAATACCCATGCGATCGGAGTCATTGGACTCGGAGTCGGAGAACACCCGGCCATGATCAAAGACTGCTTGTGTTTTTTGTAACTTGCAACTTGTAAAATTAGGAAAAGAAAAGAGGGAGCCAAAAAAAGTGATCTCTCTCTCTGCTTTTAGAAGCAGAGCGCGCAGATTCAGAGTTAATACAAGTGCACGCACGGTATTAATGCTTGCAGACTTGACACACTCATATTTAATATATTTCAAATCAGCAACACAATCTGAGGTGGACTGTCACATGAATGTTTTCTATGACGCTCAAACTGCGTTAAAGCATTTTAGGTTGATACAGCTAGCACGCATGTGCAGTCTCGAGCGCATTTCATGTTTCTATGGCAACCAGTGAGGGACACTTCGACCGCCAAACCGCGTTTTACATTTTCTCCCATTTTTATAATATTATAAATGAACCGTTTAATCTTAAAGTTTTAGTCATTCAGATTCAGACTCGATGCAGAGCAGAGAGCACAGAGATCAGATGATAGCAAATAAATAACGTCAGCGGCCATGGCATTGCACGAGCGATCGTTATTATAGTTCAAAAGGGCAAACAGTGGAAGTTATTATGCGAATTAACTCGAGTCAGAATGTACATGTGCACAGTAGCATTTGTCATCCGTCACCGTGACATCAAGTGGACTTTTGAAACTGAAATAATGAGTGGATTCAGCTTGGACTTGGAATAACGAGAGGAATAACATGAATAAATTTCTTGTCGGAGGATTGTAATGCATCACAGGCAGTCAGGTACAAGGAGGAGAGACTATGGCTCTTTAAATTAGGTAAGACAAAAAGCTGTATTTTTCGCAACAGGTTTATTGATTTGTAATAGCAATTTATGGTGGAATATGTGAACGTCGGGTCCAGTCGGGTCTGTGTCTTCCCGGCGGGTTCGGGTCCAGATTTCAAATAATATACGGGTCTGGGTCGGGTCCGGGTAGGCATTTCTCGGATCTACACGGGTCCGGGTCCAGCTTTTGAAATATTAGACGGGTCCGGGTCGGTTCGGTGTAGTACATTACGGGTCTCTTTCGGGTTCGGGCACGAATTTTTGGACCCGTGAAGACCTCTAGTTCACTGTATAAATTAAATATAGATTTTTATCAAAGCCGTTTTGTTTTATGATCATTAAAGGGATAGTTCACCCAAAAAAATTTATTTGATGTTTATCTGCTTTATCTGCAGTCTGTCAGTCATATAATGTAAGTCGATGGGAATCACGGCTTTGAAAGTCAAGAAAATCCTGCGGCTGGTGACGATACATTGATGTGTAAAAACTGAAGGTCTGGAAATCATGGCAGCTTTCATTTGCCAAGGCCCGCCTATGAGGCAGTTTGATCGAAACGTCAAAAAACCAATCACAGTTTATTTTCGTTCATTGTCATGTTGAGCCATGGAAATGTCACCACAATAACAAACCATTGTGTAAAACTCTTGGAAATATTTTAAAGATTCTATGCCGCAAACAAATATTTCACATACTTTTGAAAATCCAGCGTTTAGCTGATCCTGATAAGCGCTCATCATCACAGTTGTAAACACTGCATTTTTTTCTTGAAGGGGTTTGGTGCCACGGTATCTCTGTTTCCAGGAGGAACGTTAAATAACAAGACACACACATCTTGTGGAACTCCTGTAGAATTCAACCAATCCGATGACAACTTCGACACTCCTGAAGTATTTCCACTTTTGTGTCCCATATGCATCTGACATTTAGCTAATGGCCTGTGGGCGTGAAACCTGGGACTGAGACTAGTTGGTGCCTGATGCGTTGTCTTCTTGCTTTATGGTGGATTGCAGACTTAAGTGCATTACCGCCACCTATCTCTCAAATGGACCATTGACACTCCTAACTGATATTGTAGATCGATTGTCAATGGACCATTTGAAAGATAGGTGGCGGTAATGCACTTATAAGTATGCAATCTGCCGTAAAGCAAGAAGAAGAAGATGCATCACGTTCCGACTGTTGAGAAAGCGCTCAGGACAGTTCAGACATTGTAGTGAAAATCAGAGGTAAAAAAACAATAGAAATACTGTTCAGTGTCTTGCACAGACTGAACGTTTTGTGTCTTTACACATCAATGTATCACCATGAGCCGCAGAGTTTAATTTGGTTTTGTTTGTGTATGTTTTTTGGTTTTTTTTTTACTCTCAAAACTGTGCTTGTCATCCAATTACAATATATGACTGACAGACTGCAACAGTTTGAGTTAAAAAAAAATTGTTTGTGTTCTACTGAAAAAACAAAGTCACCTACATCTTGGATGCCCTGGGAGTAAGCAGATAAACATCAAATTTACATTTTTGGGTGAACTATCCCTTTAATGACAGCAGCAGGATTTATATACCGCTGTCCCATTAAGACCTGATGGACGGATCCAATATAATGATACATATCACATCTGATTTCTTTCTCAGCTGTTTTCATTCACTTGAGACATAACTGACGGCATTTAACCTTAATGATTGTCGAGATGGTTATTTTGTCATAATTTTATGTGTATGTGTCTGTTCAGAGGATTCAGAATAGGATTCAGTTCAGTGTTTGCACTGTCTGAAACGGGTGTGCGTGCTTCATGTGTGTGCGGCTGTGCGCATACAGAACGGTGGGCAAATAACGAATCAAGCTCCCTTTCATCTTTCTCTCTTGAATTGTTTAAAAGTAAGATGCTTGTGTAAATACAAAGACATTACAAACTAATACTCTATTATGGTTACAGTTTGCAATTAATCCGTGGATCACATGTGTGCCCAACTGTGGGGCTTGGTCTGTATGGAACATGGATCAACTACGATCCGTTTAATCACTAGAGTTAAGTAAAACTTTATGCCAATAAATTTTTCAATGTCAATGACATCATCACAGTTTGCATGAACCTAAAAGGATAGTTCCTTCAAAAATGAAAAATCTATTTTTGAAATTCTACAATTCTATTAAACCCATGCCATTCCAAACCTCTCTTAAAATATACATAATATATGTTTTTTGCATTCCCTCGAAAAAAAATTGAGTTCCCTCACAAAACTTTTGCATTCTCTCGCAAAACCACTTACACTCCCTTTTTACTTTACCACTTGTAAATTAGTGGTTCATACAGCTTGTACGTTCACAATGGTGTGGTTCATAGAGTTTTATTTTAAACTCTGACTCAAGTTCAAAAACAGTCAGCTTTGCTTATAGTTTTAAGGCACGGTTTTGGGACATTCTAAAATGCTTAATGTATTATAACTGAAATCGGAGGCCCAATTCGGTATTAATAAATACTATTATTAATACTAATAACAATTATAATATTAATAACCTTATAGCATAATAGCATTACTATCAGTAAAGCAGATAGCCACGAATAGCCTTGTAATACCAAACTCTGCTACTTGGCTTTGCTTCGTAGACGGAGACTGGAAGGGCATAATTGATTGACAAGCTTTCTTTCTCGTGGAGGGGCGCTTGTCTAAAGATTAAAATCATTGGTTACCTGTAATCCAGTCACATAACGTTTGGTTATGCGCCGGCTCAGCCGCCTCGAACTTTCACTGCAAACACAGGAATGCTGCGAAAACAAAACCATCAAGTGAAATACCGGGGTGAGCATGGCAGTTCACAATCACAATTATCGCCTTGCCGGACTTTGGCCTCGCCAGTTTCTCGCTAACGATCGGTAACAGTTGATAAATTTAACTTTTCCCAAAACTTTTTGGGACTCGGGAGTAGGGCCACAACTTCATCTCCATTTGATTTCCCTAACCTAAACTACAAACCTAAATTCGACGCTTAGCGTCTACTTCACAGCTTTTAGCCTACCCTCTGCTTGTTGATTGGCCGGCTGTTTTGGCCGGAGGAAAACTGGGAGATAGTTCACTATATCAGTCTGAGTACAGAAGCGAACTGAAATTGAGCAGAAGTATGAAGTCTGATGTAGTCAGGCTAAGCCATGAATGCAATGTTAAAGGGTTAGTTCACCCAAATAGCAAAATTATGTCATTAATAACTTACCCTCATGTTGTTCCAAACCCGTAAGACCTCCGTTTATCTTTGGAACACAGTTTAAGATATTTTAGTCCGAGAGCTCTTAGTCCCTCCATTGAAGCTGTGTGAATGGGTTACTGTCCATGTCCAGAAAGGTAAGAAAAACATCATCAAAGTAGTCCATGTGACATCAGAGGGTCAGTTAGAATTTTTTGAAGCATCGAAAATACATTTTGGTCCAAAAATAGCAAAAACTACGACTTTATTCAGCATTGTCTTCTCTTCCGTGTCTGTTGTGAGAGAGAGTTCAAAACAAAGCAGTTTGTGATATCCGGTTCGCGAACAAATCATTCGATGTAACCAGATCTTTTTGAACCAGTTCACCAAATCGAACTGAATCGTTTTAAACGGTTCGCGTCTCCAATATGCATTAATCCACAAATGACTTAAGCTGTTAACTTTTTTAATGTGGCTGACACTCCCTCTGAGTTCAAACAAACCAATATCCCAGAGTAATTCATGTACTCGCACAGTACACTGACTGAACTGCTGTGAAGAGAGAACTGAAGATGAACACCGAGCCGAGTCAGATAACGAATAACAGACTGACTCGTTCTCGAGTCAAGAACCGGTTGCATCAGTTTTCGTATCACCAGTAGTTTTTTCGGACAGTTCGATTCAATAAACCGGTTGAAGAAAACGGTTCACCGGTTCTTTTGCGCTCGACGTAATGGCGTCATTGGCTATGATTGCCCTTTTTTCAAGCCTTCAGTTTCCCCGCGCTCATAACACTAGCACAGAATCAGTTCAGAATCAATCACCTAAAGAATCAGTTCAGTTCAGACGCTCTGTGTGTCATTCTGCAATGGACAAAGATGGCATAAATCCAAAAAATTGTACACAGTGTAAACAAGCCAAAACCTAATTTAAAGCGAAACTGAAAGTATGGGCTGACGTACCGCGTTCATTCAGCACAAATCCAAAGGTTTCTATATTCGCAATGTATTTGAAGCTAAACCATTATTTATTGAATTAACTGGGCTTTGTACATTCCAATATTGACAGGAAAAAATAATAATGACCAAAAATGTGCTGCACTGGAGTGGACCAGTGCTCACGATGTATGGCATAGACTTTAAATTGACTGTGTAACATTTTATCTGTATTAGTGATTCTGTTTTATTTTAACAAATGAACAGGCCACACTGTTTGCAATGAATATGTGTGCATGAGGCACCGGTGCAATCAAATCACTTACAGTAGGGCATAATTTGAGGTATTTTGATATGTTCATGCAGCCGACAGAAACAAAACAGAAATGCATCCCATTTCAGTTCTCTTTTTATTGTCACTGTAATATACATTTTGTTATTTTTATTAGATAATCATCAAGGGTTCTAAATAAGAACCAAATACAGTGGGAGAGTACATAAGGGCCTTTCTCACTGCAGGAACCTTTTTCATGTTACCAGAACTAATTGTGGAACTATCCACTTATTGGCGTTTTCGCACCACCGGAACATGGTGCGATTTTAGTACCGGACTGCCTTTTTTGAGAACCGAATTAGATCCTACTCTGGAGCAGGGTCTAACTAGCACAGCTGGTACTACCAGTGATGCAAGTAGACAATGATTGGCCAAATGCGTACATAAATGCCATGATTTAAAACGCTGTATGTATGTAAACATACTTAAAACATTGTTACAACTTATTTTGCAAGTATGCTGCATGGATTTTGCATGGATGCTGAAGTGCAGGCACTTGTAGCAAATGTAGCACTGCCGGTTGTCGTTGGAGATTCTTAGTCCTCCTTTCCATTCTTTCAATCACTTTACATATATGTCGACATTCCATGTCCAAACCCATGAGACACAACAAAAACACAGCTCCAATCACAGCGTCCTCCATCCTCATATTGTTAATGTTGTTTTTTGTTTCCATTGTTGAGCGGCGCACACAAATGACGTCGCTGTCGATCGGCTTACATCACTTCCTAGTACACGCTGTCGGTGTAAATGCAACCCTTTAAATGGTACTGGGAAATCATCCCAGTACTTTAGTACTGTACATTTAGTTCTGGAACTAAAGCATTGTGAAAGGCTTTATACAATATATAGCCTACTGAAATTTCTCTAAACTGACAGTACCTTAATTGTGAACACTCCATGAAAAACCTATTTAGGGGGTGCTCCGAGTTTAATTGCATATTTTACTATGAAAAAAAAAAAAAAAATTCTCTGGCCACATCAGGCTGTTACTGACCAGCCACTGTGGTTAATGAAGTTAATTTCATAGTCTGCTAATACAGTTACACACTAGCCGAGTAAGAACGTCTAATGGTGACTGCAGCACTGCGACCTTCCGTCAGTGATTTAATTGGTGTCAGTATGAACGGCCAATTACAGATCGGTCATGCACGAAAAGAGAAACACTAGACTGGACTGGACTGGTCTACTGAGAGCCCTGCTTCCCAATCTGGTCATGTACCACAGCCACCCCACCTGAAAGATGAGATGTAGAACTGAAGAAAATTCACAATAAATGAAGGACATGCTACAGCCGTATGAGGTTAAAGCTTTCAGAAATGCAGACCCACCAGAGTATAAAACCACAAAGCAAAACGATTTCGTCCATAATTTGCTGAAGGTCATAAAATTAGGACTGGTCTCATTTGCATGACGTTCCCAAAGTAAATGATCTTCAGTATGTGGTAAATTGTCTCAATTGTTCATTGTTAATTGACCTGTCCGTATCTAGAAATGTGGGAGCACTAACAGCTGCGATGACGACCGCCACCCACAAGAGTCACCATTCAGTATAATGCACTCCCAAAAGGCCTTTATTGCGTGAGGCATGCTAATTAGACTGTATTTAGCAAAACACCTGTACATCATCATCTGGGTATAATCTTGACCTCTAGACTTGACAGAAACAAAAACGTCATCCGCAATGTGCTAACTGTGTTGTAGCTTGTGACATATGAATGAGAATTATATGCTCTGAATGTGATTGTGAAGGGATGTACTGTATGTGGGCATCTGGTGATGTTGCGGTGGGTGTATGTGTGTAGCCGTCTCACCAGAACTCTGCCGGTAAGGGTCTGTGCTGAGATCATGACCCCTGCCCAGTCTTTGACTGAGGTCATCCAGCCCACCTCGCTGGCTGGGGCGTCATCTTTATCATTCAGGTTTTTCGGCGGGCCATCAGCCTGACTGTTCATAGGGTTATTCACCTTCTGTGCCTCCTGGAAAAAAATGAAAGCACACATACAGCATAGTAAGCAACAGGATAGTTTGGGATACTCAGAATTTTTTTTTGTTAGAAACAGTCAATCAATCCTACAAACTATGGCTGATGTATTAAATATTCACATAGTATTTATAAGAATTTTGCTGGTTGAATATAATGTGACCCGTGCTTGCAAAATGAAGTTTTCACAAAAATTTGTTCATTAAGCCCTCTTCAAGTGATCTCAATGCTCCAAATAGTAACTGAACATTTAAAAGTAACTTTATTTGTACATTTTATGAGAGAATAAAATTTTCTTTGCTCGCTTCTTGTTCTAATTGACATCTGAAGCGCTCGCATAAAAGGTGATTCTGCCAGCACGCGATCCTGATACACATATTCACAGAATTATAGTATTTAAGTATTCATGCAAACATAATCAGTTATGTATTAAGTGAATGTTTGGGGAACTGTTGGGGAAAAACATTGGAAGTGTAACATAGTACTAAATCTGTATATTACAGTAGGTCTTAATATATAGGCCGTCTGTCTGAATGTTAATATAACAATAAAAGAAAAGAGGGAATCACTCACTGTTCTTTATTGAACTGTTTTTGTATATTTAATAATCTATTTGTAATGAACACACTGAAATAATTTTACATTTGATTATTTGCTTTTCTTTAATGCTTTTGTTTAGATGTAAAATGAAAAATGCATTTGTTTCTTACAGGCTATTTGTTTTACAGTTTTTTTACCATCTTATTTAT